>NC_137190.1:5039384-5104384 GCF_960531495.2 Zeus faber | reverse complement strand
TCGATGCTGTGCCAGGTGCAGTCGTCTGCACTTAAACATCAGATTACAGCTTGGATTTCAGTGAAAGTCTAATTGAAATAATCAACCTTTAAAGTATGTGAAAACTGTTTAAAGACAGTTTAATGCTTGTTTGCTATGCCTTGCAGCTCTGCTCACAGTATAGCTGTATGGCTGCGGAACACTGGGAGGGATCAGCACATACAGTAACTCCTCTCTCTCTCTCTCTCTCTCTCTCTCTCTCTCTCTCTCTCTCGCTCTCTCTTTCAGTTTTTAAAGACAATTTACTTAATTAGACTAGGTTCACACTCTGGGCTAACTCAACTATCTGGCATGGGATAATTACTGAATTGAGCAACCGCTGGCAGCGTGGCGAGGCTGCGTGCGTGCGTCCATGCATCTGTGCGCGTGTCTCGCTTGCGCGTGCGCCTCAATAAAATTTGCAAAGTGAAATCTATAAGCAGTTGGAAAGCGCTCGCCTGCAGCGGCTTTGATGCTTTTGTTAGTTTCCACCTTCAGAAAAGACTGGCAGAGGCAAACTTAATCCTACTCCTACGGGGCATGAGGAGGCCAGGCCTGCATCTGAGAAGAAGAGAAAGGGAGAGAGAGAGAGAGAGAGAGAGAGAGGGAGAGAGAGAGAGTTTAGAATACTTTTATTTGACACATCTATCTACTGATTCCAGTGGCACAAACACAAAAATCTGGAAGACGATTCAATGAACAAAGCAATAAATAAATGCATACTAGTAATAATGAAATAGTTATCAGAGAGAGAGAGAGAGAGAGAGAGAGAGAGAGAGAGAGAGGAGTCGAAAGGGAGCCAAGAAGAGAAACAAGAATATTTAATGTCTGTTTTCAGAAACTCTGCTTAGAATGAAAGTACTGCAAAAGTTCATACACAGGCCACAGTTATTCAGTTATACAGTGTTCTCTACTTATCTGCTGTTGTATAAAAAGTGAATCCACGGCACTAGTCGGATGAATTGTAGGACGTTTGGGTTGAACATTTAAAAAAGCATATGGCCGATATGAAAGGCACCAAGTCTGTTAAAGGCAGCACCTGTCTGTCTTCGTTCTGACGTGAAATGCCTTTCAAAGTGTCTCCCCTTGATCTGCAGATACAACTATGTGTCTCCAGTTTGGATATTGATATGGATATGATATGGATTCTTATCATTTCAAGAACAAAGCAAACACATGTTCCCAGTCACAGCAGCGTGTGATCCTTCTCCCTTTGGACTGAATGTGAAACATTATCTTCCACCCAGCAACCCTCTCACATTGCCTGATGTCTCATGACTGAGGACTGACAAACGCTGCTTCAAATAAGAAGACCCTGAGTCCTGTCCATCATCCCTGTGGCTCTACAGGCCCAAATACAGTGTCATATATTTTAAAAATATGCCGTTGTCTTCCGTTAGAATGGATGAGCTCTCCTCTATGCAAGGAGGCAATAGTGGGAGTAAACGTATTATACGGCATGAAGGACACATGGAAGTTATATTGAACTGGAAAAACGTATGTTAAGAAATGATAGTGCATTAGAGTTGACTGCATTTTAAAATAGTAACTGACTTTAATAAGATCCTTCTGTTTTTAACTTATATAACCCTCACAATATGACAAGACAACTTTATATAGAACATTCCCTAAACAAAGGCAATTCAAGGTGTTTTACATTGCGGCATTATGACTACTTTAGAAATTAAAGTTGCACTCATTAAAAAGGGTATCAATTTATGTTGTGTTTATTAATTATTAAGTTATCATAACAAATGCAGTATTTTGATAAACAAGAGGGAGCAGACTCACGTCCGATCCCAGCTATCAGTCAGACATCTAATACATAACACGGGGCACCACCTTTAATTAAAAGGGAAAATAATATAAACCACATAAACAATAATTTATCCATTGGAGTTCTTCCCAATGCATTTACTTCTGTCTTGAAGAACACAAACAGACCCCTTTCTAATAAATGAGCAAAATGGATGAAAATAAGCAAATGAATACAGGATTTTAAAAGGGTGACAAAACTTTAACTCAGGCACTTTAACTCAACTAAGGGCGAATAACTTCTATAAAAAAGGAAATCAATTCAATTCCATACCACCTCATATCACGGAGCAGGTTGGAAGCCTTTGTCTTTCTGGTCGCTGAGTCAGAGGATCTGGTTTCCCCACAGTGTATAGGCAGCCTCGTGTCCGTTGCGCTGAATTAAGTGGTTTTGGCTACGTCCAGCTGTCGGTTGCTTCACAGGCAGGTCGGGATGGATACTGAGCCGACGAGGTTCTGACCTCTCTCAGTTTTTTCGACCTGCTGCGAGGTGCGGCGGCTTCACTTCAAGGGGGCGGATCAGCCGGGGAGCAGCTGTTTCGGTTTTGGTGGCGGCTTCTTGGTTCTCCTGAGGTTGTGGCTGAACGTTGAATCGAATTAAACTCGCTACAATAAGTTTAATCGGCTCGGCTTCGATCTTCTGGTGTCAGGGGAGAACAAACAATAAAGGGATAACATTACAGAAACTGTAAGGTTAAGTGATGTATAAATAATAGAAGAAAAAATAATTCTTCAGTTGAAGAAGGCTTGTTCATTAAAGAAATTTAATTGCACGCGACCTTAATGAAAACAGGCTTAAAGAAATGACGTTGAAAGACATCAAAAGTAAAGGGTTCTCTTGAGCTCAGGGGGTGAGGGCCAGCCCTAAGGACACAATGGTTGGCGTAGTCTTGAACCCTGGCTCAAGGCGGCTTGACTGCCTGCTAGTAATTCCCTGACTAGTGAATGTTATTTAACTTTGCGCGCAAAGTCACATGACTCCATACGCCGCAAGCCTCAAAAACTCTTGTGATAATGTTTTGTGTAATTTTGCATCGTACAGTGAAAGGAGTTTTTTTTCATAGAAACATTTGCAGAAATAATGTTACTTCAATTACTACGCTATGATGTCACAATACGGACTGGGAGGGCGGGAAACTCCCCACCTGGGGGCAGAAAAGCTTGACTTGATATTGGTTTCCACTAATTCAGACTTCTTAAACACAAATAAGAAATTACAGATGCAAATTACTCAGGGGTGTGGATTGCAATTTTTGGCATGGTCTGGAAAAAGAGGAATCGCAGCATGCGTCCTAGATCAAACGAAAGAATGCGGACCTATGTGTAAAAGAGAGGAAGCGAGACGGGGTTTGTTGACCAGGTCTTGGCGGAGACAACAAAACAGGGTCACGTGGTCATCTTGAAGTCTGCCTTAATTTAATCCTTGCGGGTGAGGGTCCATGTCCCTTCCTGATGAGCATCCCAATTGATGTCTGTGATGTGGGGATGGTGAGGTTTGAGCAGCCATGCCTGGGTCTAGGTAATCTGGGCCCAGGATCAGTGTGACTGTTTACCTGTTGCCCGTCGATTGGTCTAACAAGCAACAGGTAAACCCCACATCCTCACACACACAGCAGATGACATGCTGTCCATCTGCTCCTGGGCTTATTCCACTGGCCCCCTTTCTACAATAAACCATCGTCACCATCGTCTGTACCTCTGTGCTGGAAGGCCCTGGAAACACCACTTGGGGGCTTGTGGCAGGCGAAACTGCCACAGTGGCACCTGAACAGGTGCTCTCCGGCACGGGGAAGAAACACAGATGATGGGATTGAGGAGGTACCAGTTAATTGTAGAGAGGGGGGCTAGGTGGAACAAGCCCCAGAGCAGGTGGACAGCATGTCATAACAAGGCTCCTCTCCTCTGTGTGTGTGTGTGTGGGGGGGGGGGGGGGATGGGGGTTTACCTGTTGCTTGTTAGACCAATAAACGAGCAACGGGTATCCAGCCACTCTGATCCTGGGCCCCAATAACCTAGACCCAGGACAGGTGTGGGTGCTCAGACCACACCATCCCCACACATCAACGTCTTAAGATCCTGTGATCTCAGCGGGGATTCGTTACCCCCCTCTTAGATTCTTTGGAAGAGGGACCACATAGGAGCCGGTCTGGCCTCATCAAATGTCTAACTATCTGAATTCAGAAACCCAGCGCGGGTGGTCTGCTACAAGATAAAATACTTCTGGAATTAAATCGATAATTGATACATTTGACTGTCGGTAACAGGGTAGAGATAGACCACAAGGCAGGTGGAACAAAAAACAGTCGCTGCTGGGCGTTTATTTAAATTATTTTCAGACAAACGTGTCTATTATAATTGTAGACTGCAAACTGGAGTGGGAGACAAGCCTTCCTGTCAGGAGAGAGCAGGAGAAATGAAAACCACAGCAGCATCTAAGGATTCTGCTAATTACCTTGTCTTCTGCATGTGCGTCCACTTTCGTTTGCCAGTGCTGGCTCTCTCCACCTGCAAATCACCCCAAAACCATTACCCACTGCCACACACCCCCACCGCCTGACAGAGGCTGGCCACCACTATTTTATCCCCCGGCCTATGGATCACTTTGAAAATAAAAGGCTGTAAGGCCAGATACCACCGTGTAAATAGAGGGTGTCCCAGGAGGTAATATCGTAGAGTGCTGATCGCTCACTTGACTACCAGGCACTCCTTCGCCACGGTGCTATATTTTGTCTTCCCCTGGGAGAGCTTCCTGCTGATGTACAGCACCGTATCTTCATCCTCGTCCACCTCCTGGGTCAATAGGGCACCCGACCCTCCATTCGAGGGGTCTTTGCAGGACAAAGTAGAGCAAAATTAGGTGTATGGAGGAATGGCTTCCACAGAGGGCTTGTTTAACCCTCTCAAATGGCAACTGGCATGACCGCATCCACTGGACCGGATCTGAGGCAGCCTTCCAGGTGAAGTCTGTTAGGGGATGGGTCAGCGCTGAAAATTTGAAAAAAAGTAATAGCCCGCCATCCCCAAAAATCTCTTATCCCACCTGTTCCTTTGTCTTGGGCCTCGTGGTACCCCAGATACCGTAAGTCCCTCCGATCAACCGCACACTTCTTTGGGTTGGCCAGACTCCAGGACTGCCCCTACCTGCCGCATATGCTGCTACCAGGTATGACTATGGATAATAACATCATCCAGGTACGCAGCAGCATATGCTGCATGCAGGCGCAGCACCCGGTCCATGAGGCACTGGAAAATGGCTGGGGCTCCGAGCAACCAAAACAAAAGTGTGCGAAACTGGTACAAACTGTCCAGAGTGGAGAAGGCTGATTTTTCCACAGACTCTGGAGATAAGGCAATCTACCAGGAGCCCTTGGTTTAAAACCAGTGTTGTGAAAAAAAGTGGACCTTTGATTGACTTCTGAGCCCCTTTTTTTTACTGGACAGTTAATCGCCCCCCTGGCCACAGAACAGAAAGCAGTTCTCCCGCCAGCGACGCTGTCTCTCCGCTGACGAAAGCCTGATCCTGCCAAGGTGCATGGGTTCCAGCGAGTTGCTAGGAGTGCTCAAGGTAGGAGCTGACAAGGAGGGAGGAGGCGATGCTGGTGGTCGCGGAAGACCCCAGGAATGACTGGTCAGCGACCTCTCACACCTCCGCTCCAGGAGACGTCCGTTGATGGCCATGGAGATGAGTGTTCAGATCTTCCAGCAGGCCTCGAGCTGCATGCTCGTCCTTGATGACATCAGAAGGCCTGTGATAAAGGTGCCGGCCCGCGATGAGGAATTCCAGTCGCTCTCTGTTGAGAGATTCCGAAACTCAATGGAATTGTCGATAACTTGCTGGCCCCCTGGACTAGGTTAAAAGGTCCATAAGGAGCCTCACGGCCAGGTGTAGCATGTTCAGAAGCCCTCCGGAGACCACAGATCACAGAAGGCTGTCACCGAAGAGCAGAGGTCCGACTGCTTCTCCCACTAGGTGGTGCCCCAGTCTCGAGCCCGTCCCGTGAGCTGTGTAACCATGAAAGCCACTCGTGACCTCTCGTGAGGGGTTGCAGTTCAAAAGTTATGATCAGATGGTGAGGAAGGACCGGCAGGCACCTGGAGCTCCGGAGAAGCATTTGTGAGAGGATTTGATGTTCCGGACTGGAAATGGCACAAGTAGGAGAACTGGTAGATGATGCAGCAGAGGATTTGTGGAGAGCCCCCGCAATTCACCCAACGGTGAGTTGTTGATTGTGTTGGTGTAGAGCACAAGCCTGTGCCGCCATATCTTGTCTGAGTCAGCTGGGTTAATTTTTGCCAGATTGTACTATTCCGCTCACTGACTTAAAATGGATGTTAACCCAATAGCAAAACACAAAAACAATGAGGTAAGAAGTCAAAGTCCACAAGGTTTATTCCAAATAACAGGCAGGGTCAAAACCAGGAGATCAGTTAGAGAAGGCAACCTATTCAGCAGGGAACAGGCGGAGAATCAGGGAAACAGGCAGAGAATCAGTCCAGGGAATAAGGCAGAGGTTAAGATGGAAGGTATAGGAAACAGGAAGTAGAGCTGCAGGTGGGGGAAACCAGATGAAGGGAAGGGAGTGACAGCAAAGCAAATGGGAGAGGGCGGATCTGAAATGAGGGTTAGCGATATGGCATGAGGAAAAGACCAAATTAAAATCAATGTAAATAGTGAGAAGTCAGGGAGGATTCATGACACATGTTGCCTCCACAAGGGTCACGGACTGAACCAGGCACTGGTGGATCAGGGTCCATGTACAGCCTGAATCCAACAGAGCCTGATGTGTACCGCCTTGTATCCTTACTGGTATACTATACCTCCCTTCTGGGCACTCCTTGCGGGCGTGTACGGGCAGATGGCAATGCCAGCACACCTGTCCTGGCATCTGTGGGGCCCCCTGTGGGTCTGAAGCAGAGGATGCTGAGGCTGGGTCCTGTGGGGAGGAAGGGGAAAGGGGTTAGGCAAGGGCCTGGGCGGCTGTGGAGAAATACACGCGGAAACAAAAACGGGGGGGGGGGGGGGGGGGGGGTATGGTTGCTCCCTGGCCACTCCTACTGGGGGTCGGGGTGGGGCTGGATGCTGCCACTGCATCCACCCATGGCAAGACCACAGACCCCGGTGATAACTGGGCTGCTGGCACTGACCCTGGAGATGCCTGGACAGCTGGCCCTGCGACGGCTGGGCTGCTGGCGCTGGCTGGTGTCCATCTTCATTCGGGCTCCATGGTTGAGGGACCGCTGGTTGGAGTGGAGGTTCTGGCACTCCTGCCTCAGCTGAGGCAGCTCCTCGCCCTTCAACTGCAGCAACAACAGCTGCTGGTGGAGCTCCTGGAACTGGTGCCGCACGCCATGGACCTCCCGCTGCAGGACCTGAGTGACCTGTACCTGCTGCTGCTGCTGGACTGTCCTGGATCTCCTGCTGGACCTCCACTAGGCAGCAGAGAGCCTGCTGTAGTAGAGATTCCCCCTGTCTACATCTTTGTCTGTCCATGGTCCCTGCTCGGGCGCCACTGTGACAAGACTCTGTCGGTTGCAGGGTAGAGATGGAACAGGAGGCAGGTTGTGTCAAGAGTGTCAATAATTATTGAAGGATGCAGACTGGAGTGGGAGAGCAGTCTTTCTTTTAGGAGAGAAAGAGAGAGGTGAAAACCACAGCAGCATTTAAGGATTCTGCTATTTACCTCAATCTCCTTCAAGTGAGTCCACTTTCGGTTGCCAGTGCTGACTCTCTCTGCCTGCAGATGCAAAACCACTCCACACTGCCTCAAATACATAACAATTTTAAAGAATAAAAGCACAAAAAAAGCAATTGTACCGAAGCTCACACAGGCTCACACACATGCACACACAGATTGAAAAGCATTTCACACAGCACATCCGTTCACATGGCACTCTCCCCACTATGATTAACCACTAATACCCAGCATTACGTGGCCCAATGTAAACACAAGGCTCAAGACTATAATCAGCTCTACATATGAGACAGCGCTTCGTTGTGATGCTAACATAATGCAGCGGTGGGCCGAGAGCCAGGGGACACGACCGCAAATGAGCGCGTCGCAGAAAGTAAAGCCGACGCCGACGTCCGTGGTGGAGCTGCCAAGCCCACGTCTCGGCCACTGAGGCCAATTTGCAGACGCTCATTTCCCCCAAATCTCTCAGAGTGGACGGAGGTGGGGTGGGGGAGTAGAGAGTAAATGAGGCTCCAGGGTATTGGAGGCCACAAGCCACTGGTACGACAGGGAAGCTGGCCCCGGTCCCCCCCAGCCCCCGGTCTCACCGCAGGACACTGATCTTCCCTCTCATGGCTGCAGCTCCTCAGCCACAACAACAATACCAACATCAATAAGTACAGCTACTTCAACACTTTGCCGCATTGGGATTATAAGGATTAGTGCTCCAATGTTGCTCAGGGCACATTAACTGCAAGCTATGCAATTAAAAAAACAAATGAAAAAAAAACAAAAACAACACGATTCTACCTGTAAGCAATACTTATGTGTTTAGAGAGTCATTCAGGTTTCACCTTGTAAAGCCAGAGTCCACACCGCTGGCCCCAGAACTCTGTCACCTTGAGGTTTAGCACGTATACTGTATTCATGACACACATTTTACTTTACCCTGACCATTTTCATGATGATGGCTCACATTTCTAGATTTTTTTATATTGTCTCTATTTTAGGGGTTTGGAAAATTCAAAAGAGATGGTGAGAAAAACTGTGAGCTATCATCAGGAAAATGGTCAGTGATGTGAAATGCGTGTGCTGAGCAATAAACAGACTCACGTGACAACGGTATGGTGTTTACAGTTTTGACCTATTGATAATAAATGGAGACGATCCATTTGAATGTTATTCCATCTCTGTGGCTTTATAGTTAATAGAAAAGACAGAAGCAGACCGGAGTCTTGGTGAATTATATCAATGACCTTTTAATATTGTTAAAGATGATGATGTAAATTGTTGTGTGTTTCTGTGTTTATCATTCTTGTGTGTGTGTGTGTGTGTGTGTGTGTGTGTGTGTGTGTGTGTGTGTGTGTGTGTGTGTGTGTGTGTGTGTGAGTGTGTGTGTGTGTGTGTGTGTGATTTTAAAATGGCTGGGGAGAGAGCTGCGGTTAAAAGCAGCAGGCCACATCAGTTGTTATTGTTGTGAAATAAGAAATCTTTACGTAGAGTGTCATCTGACAATTAACAGTCACAGGGAGAAGCTGTGGTTTATTAGCTGTTTTGGCGCCAGTTTGAGGGAGTTGAACTGAAGAGGGTCTTGCGTCTGAAGAAATGTGTGGGGTTGTGTTGTGCTGACCTTGTGGTTGCAGTAATGACATGTTGCTACGGCGATGGCGCCAGACAGTTTCGCAGACCCTCACCACAGTTATTATTTGAGAACAGAATTGTTCGGTCAAAAAAATGTAGCACACAGTCTTCAGTGATACTCCATAAAAGCAAACGGTCTAAACCGATGGGGCCCTTGAGTGCCCGTTTGTTTCATCGAGTGATTTCAAGGCAGACAGAGAAGAGGACTTTGAACATTGAAAAAAATATGTTTAGGTTTTGGATTTGTTTTTAGTAATACAACTTTCAGAGGTCAGAGTGCAAGTATGGCGCCAGGTAGCCTAACCCTGACCCCTGGGGCACGTAGAGTTTAAAATACTTGGTCGAGGAGAGTTTGACACGGAGGATAAACTCTGACATGAATAAGTGTATCCTAATTTCCTTGTTTGGTCTAAAGTACGCTTTACATTTCCGGTGAAAACTTGATGTAGTTGACCCCGATATGAAAACCATAGATCAGGGGTAATAAATGTATTTTTTTTAATTAAAGGTCTACTTCTGCTTTTTAAACAAAATCAGAGAGCAAGATCTAGTCAAGATATATGCAATGACATCAAAGTCCAGAACGTCTCTATAGCTATGCAGCTCTGTGAAGCAGCGCGATGGAGACATGGCACCCCAGTATTTGGCACATGCACGACGCTTTGAACCTTCCATTTACTTAGGTTGCACGGACTCTAAAAGCAACTCATCACCGTTGATGAGACAAACAATGGAGGCAGCCCGCTCTAAAAGAGCAATTCTTCTCTCAAGCGACTCAAGCGTTTCCCCTCTCCGGTCGCTCCTGTGAGACGGATGCACTTTTTTTTTTGGCAGGCAGCAAAACTCAGCGTCAACACCTGACAAGAACCCGCATCGGCTACTGTTGCCGCATGATGTGGTGCATTGAACTTACACCTGATTTGACCTGGGTCCGGATTGATTTGTTTCTGGACCAGAGTCCAGACTTTCAGTAGCGTGGGCATCGACCACTGAACCAATAGTAGTTTAAACTGTTGTTATCTGGAATGAAATATTGTCCATGTCCATCACTCTGCAGTTCTGCTTGTGTATTTTTGCATTTGAATGCTGCATCAAGTGCTTGTACCAAGTGTGTGTGTGTGTGTGTGTGTGTGTGTGTGCGTGTGCGTGTGTTTGTGTGCACGCGTGCGTGTGCGTGTGTGTGTGTGTGTCTGTATTTGTGTAGAAATAATCCGTCAGCTTGCTTTCCCCTCTCCCTCCTGTAACAATATTATGTTTTGTTCACGCAGGATTCAACACCTGAAATCACTCGGGCCTTTTCTGTGTCCTGGGCCTTTACTCCAAGAGTTGAAGCATGAAATGAACCCTGTGGACAGCGGCGGCACCAGTTGTGTCACAGTGCAGTGTCTGTGGTGTCAGCCGTGCCACAGCGTCTGGAGTCCAGCCGTACCTGGGTTTCTCAATGAGTACTGTCAGTTTAGATGTAGGATTATTTTGCGGTCGGACCTCAAAGTGAGTTAGGTGTTGTTTGTGTTGTGTGTGTGTGGGTAAGAGGAGAGAGAGAGAGAGAGAGAGAGAGAGAGAGAGAGAGAGAGAGAGAGAGAGAGATTAGAGGATAGCAAAACAGAAAGGAAATAGGACTGCAGTAGAAATGAGATCAAGAGACAAAAGACAAGAGACTGTCCTCATGCTCTTGAAGCCTCCATGATAATATCCACCTAGATCGCAGTTTTACCGGTTTGAGAAAAGCCAAACAGGCTATTTCTTCAAAGGACAAGCGCCTGGTTCTGCCTCCCTCAGACCAGGGCCTTTTATCTGATTTCTAACCATGAGAGGGAACACGATCTCCCCGTGTCACATGTTCAAATGTGTGGTATGCATGCAGGAGATCAATGCGTAGATCTCTCGATAACCTCGCTCCTCTTCACCCAGGTTTACTAATTGTGACAGAGATAAGAGGCAAGAGGTTCACGGAGTCCATTTTATGCAACAGGTGCTGCAGATCACTCAACAGGTAAGCACACACACCTCCACACTAAGCTGCACCCCACCGCCACCTTCACCCTCCAAACGCAGGTGTAAGACTTTTTTAAATGTGACTCCTTGTTCAAATGCAAAGTGTAAATACCCACCCCATTTAGCCGGGAGGCCGACATAAAAGGCAGTTTGCAGGGGTTTTGAGGCCGCATTAGAAAGCGCTCGGTAGCCTATTGACACAGCTGCAGGCCTCACCCTGCTGCCCCTATCGCTTGAAGAAAAGACGCTTGCGTGGGACACAATAATCTGTTATTTTACAGCTTTAAAGCAGAGCCACGGGGGTACAAGACATTCAGTGGGTTGCAGACAAAAAAACTATACAGGCTTCACCGTGACTAGCTCCTCCAGAGCTATTGTAGGTGGTGATGGCTGGGAGGAGGGGATTGTTCAGCTGGCAGGCTAAATGGAAAATGTAAAACTGTATACTTTTCTGTTGAATTCTCTATGTACACATGCATGCCTGTGCACCTCCAGGCATGCAGGCAGATGTGTGCGCGTGGATGGAAACAACTTGGTTTCTGCCTGCTCCATATACCCGCAGCACAACTCTGGAGCGTCGCTCCCTTGTAACAGCACAATAACAAAGTGTCCAACTGAGAAACACAATGACAACGGGACAGTTGAACCGCCTATTTCGGAGGGAGCGTCTTTTGCGTTTTATAGAGAGACCGACGAGCTCTAAGTTTTCGATGGAACATGTGGGTGTAGGGAAATTGTCACATAATTACACCCTGTTAAGCCGCTGACCTATCATTTCACCCAAATGCATAGAGGCAATTCTGCATGGCAGAGGATTTCAAACAAAAACAGAGCTTTGGCCAAACACGGATCAGTCGGCATGTGAGTCGTAAAAGTAAATACACAAACACAAGGGCGTGCACCCACCTGTGTGTGCGCTCACGCACGTGCACGCTCTGTTGTTGCCAGAAAATACTGGAACACATTCAATGTCAAGTGAATGTCTAGGAGAACAGCTATGGTCCTGTCACTTTTACTTAAATAATGAAAGTTTGTAGAGATACATTATGTGTTGGTCTAGACATGTGGTCCCAAGCCTCCAAACAGAGAGGATTATGTTTTGTTTTTTTCCCAAAGCACAAATGTTTGATAAAACCAGAATGACAGATGAAAGAGTGAGCAGACAAACAAATGCTTACACACACACACACACACACACACACACACACTCATACACTAAAATAGTCATATGGCACCTGTCTGATCTTACATTTGTGTGTGTGTGTGTGTGTGTGTGTTTGTGTGTGTCTGTGAGTGTGTGTGTGTGTGTGTGTGTGTGTGTTTGTGTCTGAGTGTGTGTGTATTTGTGTGTGTGTGTGTGTGTGTGTATGTACGTGTGTGTGCATGTGTGTGTGAGTGCGTGCATGTGTGTGTGTGTGTATGTGTGTGTGTGTGTGTGTGTGTGTGTGTGTGACAGAAACATGATCTCACCTCACAGTGAGGACGTGCAAAATGATAATCTTAGATCATGAGGAGATAACAATTCCTCTGCCCTCTGCCTTCACAGAGAGACCGTGCTGCAGCGCCACTGTACGACCAGAATAGTTGCGCCGACGACTGTTTATAATCCCTTTGTTACGTCACCTCCTGTCATTGCCGCGCCCTCGACTTCAAATCCCGCTCCATCCTGCTCGCCAGTCTAGCCCTGCTGTTAACGGTCCGTGATGTCACCCGTTGGCCCCTGAAGAGTCGGTTTGAAGCCTCAACTTTGGCTTTACAATTACCGCCATCGTGACAGGAAACGTAGCCAGAACTTTGTGAGCTCGGCTTGCTGAGGTGGAGAGTGAGACCGCCCGAGAGTCAGAGAAGGGGAGAGATGCGGCCACCTCGCTCGGATGCCAATGAAAGACCTGTGAGTCAAGGCAACTACACCTCCAAGTATAACTTATACAACTCTTTAAGCCTTAATGTACTCCTTATGAAACAATACTTTTCAAAATATCGACGACGCCACCATTTGACGAAGTAAACTTACCAAATGAAGTCTTCTTTTGTCCTATTGATGGATAAATGTAATGACTTGGCTCGTGTATCGTTTAACACGTTTTTTCTTTTTCCATTGACCTCCATTCAGCCCAAGGTTTTCTAAATGCAGCCTCTAGTGGCCATTAGCGGAAGTGCAGTTTAAAGCACTCAGACGTACTGGATGCCGCTTGAGAGAGACCCATAAATCAGGACGATCTTGCATGGTAGGTTGTACCATGAACAAGTCCACACTGGATTGGAAACAATTTGGCACGATTAGCATTCTATTGCTCCTAGTAACAGTATTCCTGACAAGGACAAACGGGGTTTAAAGCAAAAGAGTTCCATTTGGATTTCCACATGTATTTTAAATATTAAATGCTATCAGCGATACTTTCTAACAGGCTGTAATTACTTAAACGGGTGCGCTGGAGAACTAGATATTTACCACATTGGTTGGACTCTTCAGTAACTTACAAAGCAGTCTCAGAAAGCCCCCCATTGAACCCTCCACTGACTGCCAAATTCAGAGACACCTGGCAGCAACCTGGCGGAGTGACTTTGACCTGGCCATTTTCCCTGTGACAGAAAGAGCGAGAGATGGTTCAGTTTAAGCTAATTGCCGACATCCATCTTGCGGCGCCAACAACAACTGAACCTGTAGTCCCATTAGACACAGGCCCCGATGACTGCTTCTATCAGGGGTCCCATGGATCACTGCATTTCTGGAAAAGTCGGGCCATTTTGAAATGTCTACACAGGGAATGTTCTACTCATAAGAAACCGCTAATTGAACCCTTTTTTCTCATTTACACTGAGCACAAAGCCCATGATTACTCAGTTCTTTGGACGTGGAACTTTTGAATTTGGTCATGGAAATTCATGGGGTAGTCAGGGAATTCCATGTTGCCTCCAGGAACCCTGTCTCTATGCGGAAACCCTCATTGTTGCGAGTTGAATTATTGCCAGAGCAGCATTATTTTTAACAAGGTGTTGGTGCGGAGCGGTCCAAGCATTTCCTTCGGACGCTCCAGAGTGAAGTGTAAATGGGGCTGAGTGGGGCGGGCGGGGTGAGCAGAGTTCCCTGGGTGGAGCCGAGGCGACGGAGGAACACTAAATCACGGCCGCTCGCCTGGTGAACACGCTCGCTTGAAAACAGCTCCGGCTCCGAGCGCCGCGTGTCAATATTTGGTTCCATTCCTTGCGGTTGGTGGCCCGACGCGTGACCGCCCGATCAGGATGTGGAGCGCAGCACGTCCGTTGCGCGGGAATCCTCACCGGGCCGGCGAGCCTGGCGTGTCAAAAAGCAATCTGCTCCACATTAAGCGAGTATCCCTTCTGCGTCCTCCTCAATGTGAAGGATGAGACGAACCCCAGACCAGAATAACAAATACCGTTTACGATGGAGATGACACTTTCTCACTTTCCCAGAGGATTATTAGAATTGTCCGAATACACACTTTCTCGCCCTGACAGTTAAAGACGCTGACACTACGGAAAACATTTAAGCGTTTCAAGGTGAGCCGAGCTATCTGAAAGTGTTTGTGTAAGCTTTACGCGAGTGCGCCCTGCATTTCTATCTCACAAGGATGACAAATCCAAAGCACATACAGGCAGACATTTGCGGTTTTGGTGTGCGCACGTACATGTGCGACGATCTTGCGGGATTAGCGGCAATTTATCTGTCTTTAAAAATCATAATCTGGCCCTCAGAGGTCGTTCTCCCCGCATAGGCATATCAAAGCATCTGGCCTCCGTCTGTTTTGGTTGGGTTAGAGCACAAAGCCCAGCGTCTGCATCTCCAGAGCCCTTCGGAGCCGCCCCGTGCCCCACCTCTCCTCAACCCAAGCCCCCCCCCCCCGGGTACGGATGGAGCCGCGGAGCCGGGGCCTTTCTGGTGGGAGCGGAGCCTCCGGCGATGTGAGTCACGGCAGATCGAATGGCCCTCCGTCGTCAGCTCTCCCCTTGGCCGTGGAGTTCAAAGACTTGGTGCCAACAGGCCAGGTGCTTGAGTCCGTATGGGTGGGTCTTTGCAACTTGTACTTTGCATTTGCATGTATTTATTTACCTTCCCACACCTGTGTGCATTCATATCAACATGTCTATATTGTCATCTGTTAAACAAGAAACTGAGCACCAGACCCCTATTAAAATTCGAAGTATTCACACCAGCCCAAGCCAACCCGGTTTTAACCGGCGTGACCATCAGGGAATGAAGCAGATTCAGCATTCATCCCGTGGAAAAATACGGAGGAAGGATTCGATGTTACAATTACTTTTTCGAATATTCAAGGTTCCTTTTGGTTGCCAAAAGAGCACAGTATATTCAGGCGACAGTAAGAAAGGATTCAGTCAGCAAAAACAATACTACTGTGAATAAGGCGCTGTCCTGTTAGTCCACCTCGAGGTGAGCTGCTGAGACAGAGCGACAGAGCATGGATGGATGGAAACCGCTGCAGAAGGAGAAGAATGGATCCCCGTAGGGACATGGATCCTCTGCATTTGACCCCTCCTTACTATCTAGGAGCAGTGGGCAGCCGCAGCACGTCGCCCGGGGACCAATTCCAGAACTCGGCGGGAATGTGAACGTTCATGCAAGTGTTTCGGGAAGTGAACATTTCCTAAAATGCCGCCCCCCCCCCGTCGTGGATTCATAGCGTGTGATCTTGTCTCTGATCTTATCTAACATCAATATCCACACAGAAAGGCCCCGGTCGGGTTGGAACCCAGAACCTTCTTGCTGTGAGGCAACAGCAAGCACATAAATACTCGTCAAAAAGAAGACAACCAAAAAACAAAACAAAAAAAAAAACAAACAGGAGGGATGGAACATTTGAACGGCGGAGAGGAATAGTCGTGATTAGAACTAAAATAAACCTCCGCTTTGCTTTAAGTAAGCCCTTCTACTGAGGACAAGCCTGTGGTCAAAACCTCAAATCTCCTCGCTTCAAATGGTCAACAACTACCAGGGGCAAAAGTCTATGCCCGAGTCAGTGTGTGCACACTTAACTTCGGTCCTATGAAAACGAGCCCATTGTACGAGGGGAACACAGAGGGAGCAGAACATACACGAAAATAGACCTCACATAGAAAAGCCCTGTAGTTAGACAGCCCACAGACTATGCTCTGGGCTCCGAACCATACCGCACCGGGCACGGTACGTTTGAAAGAGAGAGAGAACGAGAGAGGGAGAGAGAGGGAGTGAGGGAGAGAGAGAGTGAGGGAGAGAGAGCGAGAGAGTGTGCACGTATGTTTTTCTTGCATTGCTCGAGTTATTCTTTTGACCAAAAATCCAGTGGCAGCCATGTGGGTCAAGCTGCGGTCGGGTCCCCCCCCCCCCCAAATTTAATAAGAGTTTCTCCGGTTACATCACAGCGAGGAGAACCGGAGAAGCAGGTAGAGGTGGACGGACGTTTTCTTTCCACTCTTCATTAAGGTGAAACGGACGGGCCAGCGGCGTCAGGATGTTGTGCCACCGCGGTGGTGCAACCATTTAAACAGCAGTGTCAACACAACGTCCATCAGGCATTCCACTCTTGATCCAGCTCCAAAGTGTTAAAGGGTAAGTCCACAGATTCCGGAACATTTATGTGGAAATAGACGGTTTCCTCACAGTGTCACTCAGGTGAAACTGGCTGATGAGTCACGTCATATTTCAAAAGACATAGTCAAGACACTAACGGTCATTAGATATGAGGCTATGGCAGGAAAGTCACCCTTCCTTTGCCGCCTACGACCCAGCAGCAAGTGAAGGCTCAAAAAGAGCCGAAATGTTTAACTATTGAATGTTGGAAATACTTAAAAACCCCAGATATATTAAATTAAACCAACGTACCCCTGTGAGACGCTGAGACAATCAATTAGCTCCTGTATTAATCACATCCTCATTAGGGGAATGTTCATGTGCGATGCCAAGCTGTGAGGCAAGGTCATGCGCACGCACGCACGCACGCACACACGTACACACACACACACACACACACACTATAAATAGCCCTACTGCACCTGCCTCACCTTATTGCACTCTCAGCTTGTCATTCTGGCTGCATGAAGTGTTCGTGCTTTGAGCAGGATTCTAGTTCTTTGTGTTTGGATGCACAGCCACTCAACACACACCCTCACACACACAGTCAAACACATACATGGACATACGAATGGACTCACACACACACACACACACACACACACACACGCGCACACGCGCACGTGTACACGCACACACAACCTGTCCTAACCATACTACCACCAAGTACCTAGTTTTTTGAGAGGGCCATATGTTGCAGCTGCCAAAGGTGTTAAAAGAGAGAGAGAGGGAGAGGTTCTTAATGAGCTAGGAGCTACCAGTTTGTGCAAGTGAAACAAAGCCAATAAAAAAAGAAAACAGTGGGAAAACGTCCCTTCAAAGCAAACAGTTCCCTGGAGACTGACTCTTGGCCCTAGTGCACATTAATAAAGCCTCATAATTTAATGTTTCACTGGCTCAAAAACAGGAGGAGCAGTTTTTTTTTTGCTCTTGGCACCGGCACTGGCATGGCGTTGCTCCCGAAGGGAAACAAAAAGATATGAACGCCTAGTGGCAAGGAAACACCAAAACACTTTCAAGGAGACACAAAACAAGCAACGCATAGCAACCAACAGCGGCATGAAAGAAAGACGTTTTTTTCCATCCCAGTAGTGACACATGAAGGTTTCATCTGGACGGTGATCACAGGGGACTGTGACCGACCGCAAGAGCTACGGACCAGTTTGGTAAGAAAATTCTCCAAATATTAAATGATTTTGTGTTTCCCTAAAAATAAATGGAAAATATTTGATTCAAAGTCAGAGGATTCTGTCTCCGTGTGCGTAATTCCTCGTACACAGCAAAGGGCTTAAGATGGGATTTTCGAGATTTTCAAGATCTTAGGAAAACCATAAGCGGGTCTCCCCGATCAAGTTCAGGTTCAAGTTTAAGTTCAAGAGGTTATTTGTCACATACGTATACATACGGTCATACATATATGCACCGAAATGTCATGACACCGGGTGATTACGCACAATAAGCTCTATAAGCTCTAAAAACACCAGGCAGCTATTCACATATCCAACTATTAAAAGACAAGAAAAGTAAACAAAGCAAGACTTCCCCTTCGTGACTATTTCATATTTTATTATGGATGTTTTATCCTTTCTCATTTATTGCGATCGCAAAGATACTCTCTGCATTAGTCTTTGGCTGGTGAGATAATTCCACTGCAAGTCTTCATAATAACATTGAATTTGGTAATGAAGAGATTTGTGCTGTTTTTTAAACACTGACCCGGGGATGAGAGATCATCAGGGTGACGAGTGTGTGACAGGAGAGTGACCTCTGACCTCTGATAACCTGACAGGAGGCGTGCTGTGAATATGTTGTGTCTAATTAAACTGGTATCGGAAAGGAACAAAGATTATATATATTTTTTAGAATAACTAACTTGCATTACCGGTGTTTACCTATGAGGTTTTAACAGTAATCCATGATATCAGGGATAGGAAATTGCCCGCAAAATGTGTCTTTTTCATGGAAGACAGAACATTTGAGCATTGCGGTAATATCATTACAAATTATTATCAGTAGGTAAATATGATATTCATACATGTAAAAAAATTGACATGTAAATATGATATTCACAACATCTACATATTTTGTTGCATTTTTAATTTCATCTAAACCTCTTTTCCACATATTTAAAGAGAGTCAAAGGTAAAAATGCCTTGAAACCAAATAAATAGTGTACTAAATGTAGGAAGCAATAACTAAAAAATCTGCGACATACAGACAGGCAGACATACGCGGGGGAAAAGTGTAATGCTTTCTGGGGCCCCGCCGCTAGGGGCCCCGTGCAGGCCGGCAATAATCATGTTCATATAAAAGCAGGATTAAAACGCAGATTTGGAGAGGAGGCTGCCATCACAGCCATCTCCGCTCCGCTTCGCCGCTTTCCCCCCCAAAAAAACAAGTGAAAAAACATCCCGTCAGCATTTCCTCCGTTTCCTATTTTAACCAAACAGAAAAAAAAAGCCCTGCGCGTAACGGGGACACTCTCTCAGTCGCCCTCCTGCCGCGGCCCAACGCGCCTGAGCCGATTCCGTTTGGAAAAAAAACAAAACTAAACAAAACAAAAAAAAAACTTAACTTTTAACTTCACGAAATAAAGTTGAACAAACACATCGCACGTGAGGTTTCGACCCTGACCATCGGGACGTGTTGACGCGCCGATCCACTTTATCGGCACGTGGATATAACATGGGATGGAAAACGGTCTCTTTCGTTCACCACACCAGAGACACGGGAGACAGAAAGTGACGACCCCCCCCCCCTCCAAAAAACAACAACAAAAACAAAACAAAACCCCAAAAAAACACTTTAAAACAGCTTCTCCGTGTTCTGCTGAGCTCCGGCCTTTTTCCAAAGTAACTTTAGAAACGACACAACGGGAGCCGCAGCGCCCGGGCCACGCCAACTCCACCTCCACGGGGGGGCGGAGGAGGAGGAGGAGGAGGAGGAGGAAGGGGTGGGGGTGGGGGCGGGGGTAAACCCTCCCCGTGGGCGGTTCCCGGCGCGGGCGTGCGATCACTCCGGCGGAAACCCGGCGAGAGCCCCACGACGACTTTCGGCTCCAGTTGAGTCGGTTCGCCCTCGTTTGTCTCGGCGGAGCGCGGCGCGTCCACCCCCGCGGCGCACTTGGTACGGCTCCCCCCAACCCCGCCACCACCACCACCCTCACCACCACCCTCACCACCACCCTCACCCCCGCGGCTCCCTTCGTCCCGGACCCGGAGCTGCAGCACAGCACGCCGGAGAGAGAGCCGCGGCGCACCAACTTTCCCGGTCCCCAGCCCGACCCCGACCCCCGACCACCGACCCCGGTTACCGTCCACTCGGGAGACCCCGTCATGGTGTGAAGGGGCGACGCCGCTCCGACCGTCGTCTCGTAGGCTGCCGCGCGTCTGCTCCGAGGGACCGCGCTTTTGCGAAGAGCCGGTGAGCGGCGGAAGAGAAGAGGGAGAGAAGGTCCGAGAAGATGCAGCTCGCCGCGGTGCTGTGGGCAGCGCTGCTCAGCCTGCTCTGCGGCCAAGGTAAGAGGGGGAGACGGGGCAGGTTGGATGGAGGGAGACGGGGGATGGACCCCGACAACGCGCGGAGTCTGAAACAGTGCGAAGATATCTTCTCCATCTTCTCCTTCTCCATCTTCTCCTTCTCCATCTTCTCCTTCTCCATCTTCTTCTTCTTTTCCTTCTTTTTCTTCTTTTCCTTCTTTTCCTTCTTCCTATTTTCTTGCATTTTCTGCAAACCGGTCCCCCCTAGTTTGAGAACATGCTTGGTGTTGTGTTTATCAAACTATATATTGTGCCTTTAAGTCCAAAAACAAAACAAAACAAAACAAAAGAGATGGCACCACATCGGTGCTGCATCTGGTGGGGGACCTGATGTAAATATTGTGGTTTTTTTCTTATATATTTTTGTTATTAATATATTTTTTTTTATCCGAGGGATTTCCTAAAAAGATTATATATATATATATATTTTTAATAATGTTTCTTTTGCAAAAGCCCTTTGCTTTCGAGGGTTCATTCTTTATGCTGCATCTTTATTTTGTGTTGCTGCAATGAAAACAGAAATGCTCTTTCGTTTTATTCACTACAGTTTTTCTTAATATTTTTAACTTTTTCTTACAGAGTTTAAAAAAAATGATGGGTTATTTATTCTGTGTTGCTGGTGTGAGAAGCAGGACTGACAGTGCTTGATCGCAGGTGGAGTCGCTTAATCTCAGTGATTCTTAACATGTTCATATCAAGGTCCCTCGATTTGACAAGTAGTAGGACACAGACCCCGTTTGGTAAGATTTGGTCTCTGGCCCCAATCTGAGGAGAAAAAATAGTTGTTAGATGTGAATTGTTGCCTGTACTGTAGTTATGGAGATAACAGCGTAACTAGGATAAATTATCATTATTGTACATAATGAAATTAGTGATGATCGTCAGTCATTTTGCTGAGGGTCCCCGGACCGCACGTTGAGAACCACTGGTTTAGGTAGCCTACATCCTGTGTGTGTGTGTCAGTTTTCTCCTCCTCCAGCAGGAGCTCCGGTGACGGGCTTTGAGGAAAGTCTTGTTTTTTTATTTTTTTCCTCCAATGTTTTCTCTAACACCTTGTATTTACAACATGTTAGAACAGCCGCTGGAATGCAGGGACCTTAGTACAGACCTCCGTAGAAACACTGGCTAAGCCTCTTTCTCTCTCTCTCTCTCTCTGTCGCTCTCTCTCTCTCTCAACATACCGTGCCGTCCCCTGACATGACACAGAACGATTTATCTGACAGAATAGTAAAGAGTACACCTGTAATTGGCCGATGCCGCATTTTCCCAGATAGCAGTGATTGTGAACAGAATCCTAAATGTCACCGGGCGGCCATCTCCGAAATGTCACCCAGATAAAATTCAATATCAGAAACAAAGGGGACGCTCGGCTGATCCCCGAACCTATTTTTAGTTGGCTCTGGCTTTGTTTTTGGTGTAGTTTTGAAAGGCAGCCCCTGCCTACACCCCTATCTGGTCTGAGGTCACAAACACGCTTTGATTGCAGGCATGTTCTGTCATAAAGCAATTAAGTCCTCTCACCCTGGGTCTTTTCCTGCAGACCGCACAGCGTTGTCTTGGAAGCTGTCTGTGGCGTGTGTCTGCGCATCTTCTGTTGGCATTTTCCTTTCACATAGTCTTTCCCCCCCTTTATTAAGTTAAGCATTTCAATTGTGTGGTAGAGATAAATATTGATGATGAATGAGGGGGCCATAGTTGGTTTATAATGAGTTGAACTGAAAATCACCGGAGGCAACATACTGTTTTGACAATGGCTGGCCCAGAGTCTTGCGTGGTGTGTGCTTGCATACACAGACACACACACACACACACACAGATGGAGAAACACACGCACACACACACACATGAGTGTGGAAACGTGTTTCAGGTCGAGATGCCTTCTCAGCTCAGTCTAGTGGTCTTGCAGTAATGGGCCGACTTGGACTAATGGCCTGTTGGAGAGGCTATTATGGAGTTTAATGATGCACTATGGGAGCAGGGTGGCCCCTTATTGTTACACTAATAAAATCAAGCGTCTGCATTCTCCGCTGGCCTGGACTAATTTACAAATCAGCTATTGATTACGGCCTACATCTCAAAAGGGTGAATACGGAGACCTGCTTCGAAGCCTGCAGTGCATCTATAGTGTGCCGAAGAGACTAAATTATATGACGATCAATAAAATGGGCCACAAAGATAGAAATCACACACTGTCTGTAGAGGTGAACTCTAAACGAATAAAGAAGCATCGACAGTAGGGAGACATATTGATTCGGAGACACACAATGAGTTTTCCCTCGTCCTTGGGCTCGCAGCCTTCACGAGGCGTCTTCTCCGGGTGGAATTTAGCGGTGGACGAATAGAACTCGTACTGTTGGAACTTAACAGCCAGGCTGGCGTCCAAACTCTCCATCCCATATTCCAGCCTGATTGGCTTTAGTTACTACACCGGGGATTAAAGGGAATGTAGAGCAGTGTAACATCCAAGGGATATAAAATGACGATGAGGAGAATAAGAGGCACCAGGCAGAAGGGGGCGGGGGGCTTTTCCATTAGCTCAATGTGCTGTTTGCCCAAGCGAGCCTCCCGTCAGATTGATTGATAATTCCCTCAAAGCCATCGACTGCGGCCGGGACACACATGGTGTAAGCGACTCACAATGCCCTGGTGTTTGGTTGGGGGTCGCCTGACCCTCCACCTTTAGCTGAATTTTAGAAATTCATTTGGCCCTCATTTGTGGTTTTACTTTTTTATTGTTTTAGTTGAAGCTTGTCCTCCTCAGAGGACTTTGTTCTGCAAAAGGGAAGAAAAAATATATTATCTGGTTTCAGCAGTGATGGATGATACATTCACTTTTGTTGTTAAAGTGTGTGTGTGTGTGTGTGTGTGTGTGTGTGTGTGTGTGTGTGTGTGTGTGTGTGTGTGTGTGTGTGTGTGTGTGTGTGTGTGTGTGTGTGTGTGTGTGTTTAATCGTAATTTGTCAGGGAGAGTGTGTGTGCCCTGATCTGGTGTAGCTGGGTAGTCTGGGGGGGGGCAGGCTATGGGTTTCACTGGGTGATAGCTGGCTGGGCCACCTGATAGCCCCAGTGTGCCCCGTGCGTCTCGGCTGAAGGGATGGAATTGCACCTCCAAGGTAGTACCGAGGTAACCTGCCATTACTTGATTCCCAGCCACCCCCCTTCCTTCTGCCCCCAGGGGTGGTGTTTTTCCCCCCTGATTAAGAAGGTGGAGCTGGTAGGGGACACCTACTAGAGACCGGAGCTGCGCACTGTGGATTAAAGTCCCCAGCCCCCAAACCCGCTTGGCCATCCTCCTTGTATGCCTCCACCTTCCTATAAATCGTGTGTGTGTGTGTGTGTGTGTGTGTGTGTGTGTGTGTGTGTGTGTGTGTGTGTGTGTGTGTGTGTGTGTGTGTGTGTGTGTGTGTGTGTGTGTGTGTGTGTGTGTGTGTGTGTGTGTGTGTGTGTGTGTGCGGGGCTGTTTCTGGCTACTGAATATGACTCCACTGCCCCCAGGGGTCTATTTCAATCATGTTTCCTCTGCCAATATATTGTCACATGTCCCCACATTTAGAACAATACAGAGCTAGTGAAACCCCCCTCTATACACACACGCACACACATGCATGCATGCACATACACACATATGGGTTGTGTGTTTGAGCAGGTTTACTGAAGGATGCGTGTTGCCTCGGCTCCAGTAGAGCGCTGTGGCTCGGTGGGGGAGCGCTGCAGAGGACAGGGAGATAAGCGGGGCCATGAGAGAGAACCTGAGCTGGAAACTGGCTGTCTGAACACAACACCCACATGGGGGGCCGCCAGGGCGGGGGAGTTCTCAAAGACTCTTAGAAGGGCACGCACTTGCGCTAAAACGCGCATCGACATATGTGGTTACGTCATTGATTGGTGGTTGCTACTTCAAACTGGCAGAAAATATTTTTTATTTTATTTTTTTATTATTTTTTTTTTTTTTTCTTTTTTTTTACCTGGAATTTTTGGTGAAATCTTGGTTATGGGGCTTCTGTCTTCATCACCATCTCGTCTCTCAGGCTTTTTTTTTTTTTTTTTCTCCTTTTGGTCCAAGCCCGGCAGAAATGTTTTTAATTGAATGCGGCGTATGACCCTCAACTCGGTGTTTTTGTGACCAATTATAGTTTTGGAAATGGTATCAAAAATAGCTATGACATTCCCTGATCCTGTTTGCACACAAAAACATGCGTTGTTCACTCCGTCTTGTTTGTCTAATTTACTGCCTCCTTTTTGAAGGCGGGATGAGGAAATTTGACACATGAATGCAGACTGATATGCGAGCAAACACACAGAAACAGGATTTTTCCTGCAGTCAGATTTCATTGGGCAGCCGCCGCCACGAAAGTCTCATTTTGACACTAAGCGTTCATAATGTATTTCACTGAGTGTCATTATCTTACAATGTTGTTGCAGTTAGACAGCTATTTTTCTCGTGCAGCGTCTTCTGTCACCATCCATACAAGTTAGTGCCTAATTATGAAGTGAGTTATGGGTGAACACACATGCACACACACACGCACACACACACACACACACACACACACACACACACACACACACACACACGCACACAAGGCCAGTCAGTTTATTTTGGGTTGGCACATTCTGTCACCCTCAACAGAAGTCCATCGCTATAATGAACCGTTACAACACCAAAAACAAAGCGGTTGGCAGCAGAGATGAGTCTTTGGCTCTCTTCTCTTTCTTTCCTCACCTCCCTCCCTCCCTCCATCCATGGAGTCGGCGGACATCATATTGGGTGAGGGGGGTCAGGGTATGATTAACTCTGCAGACAGATGGGCCTTCTGAATAACTGCGCCGTACGTGACCCTGCTTCCTCCTCCCAAGGTCGCTGGGTTGGGCTGTGTAGATGTCTGTACATACAAGACTGTACATATATGTGAGCGCATGTGTGCTCCCCAGCGCCCGGCAGAGCAGTTCATACTTCCTCATTCCGAAGCAGCCCCGAGGCTGTGAAGTTGGGGAGAGAGAGAGAGAGGGAGGGATGAGTCTTTTTTTTTTTTTTTTTTTTTTTTTTCTCCTGTTAATTGGTGTCAAGGTTGCGACTCCAGCTCCGTGCACACAAGTATTTTCTGCTTTTCGTGTCCATGAGTGCTTGTGCTTGCAGACACACACCCCCATCTTTCTCACACACACAAACACCAGTAAATTATTCCTGAAAATATTCGGTCTTTGTCTTGCGCTTAATGTCTAGCGCTGTACTATCGCTGCTACCTCTAACGGGAAGATTCCTTTTTATTATCCTGTCACTTCTTCTTATTTCTATTATTTTGGATGTGACTTGATGTTAGGGAATCGTTTGACTCCCCCCCCCCCCACAGTAATCTTTCCTCGACTTTCTATTCCTATAACTTTCCACACCAATATGGCTACCCATGTTTTATTCATTACCAACCCCCCTGACGACTCCCTGTTGTCTCACCAGTGGAGTCTCTGGAGCCATGTGGCTACAGCTGTCCCCTAAATTGCCTAGAAAATGTGAGAGAATGGAGGATTTCACACGTCTCTCGAATCTCACACGCACACACACACACACACACACACACACACACACACACAAAAGTCCACATACACAAACATCCAGACGCACTCTGAGCTGACCTGCTAAACTTGACACTACATCACAGTGTGATACTATTTACACTGTTACCGATACCAGAATGGAGTAACTGCTTGAGTGTCTAATTCTGATGTCGACCTAATGTTAGTTCCTGTTTCATTTTCCTTTTCTATTTTTGGAATGCAGTCCCAGTCTGTTGTATTTGATATTGTACAATGCAAGTAGTGAACTAATCAAGTACTGAAATTAACGACCACGCAGGGTGGTCTTTTCACTATTATTTCAGCTTTTTGTTTCTGTACTCTGCATCGTCTACTCCCCGCACGCGCACGCACACACACACATACACACACACACACACACCCACGTGGTGTGACGCTCCCACAGTCGGTCCGTCCATTGTTGGTATGTCAATTGATTCTGTAACGCATTGCCAGCGCTGCGAAGGTGTCCGCTTCTCCCGATCCCCCCCCCGTCTCACGCAAACCTTTGGCCGGTCGGCGTCGTACTCGGCCTCCACAGCCGCGAGGAAGCACCTGCTCCCTATCTGATGTCATTCTAGCTGCTCTCATCGTCCAGAGCATAGCTGGTGAAACCAAGATGGGGTGAAGGCCATGTGGCCCGTGCGGCTGAAGGTTTACCTACAGAATTGTTGGCACACACATTTACTCTCACTGGATGTTGGCTTTCTCACAGGAATCTTCACATGCACACAGAAATGTCCCGCAGGCCTGTGTGGTCTCAGAGTGCCTTTGCACTTCTAGAGTGACATCTCTCACTTTTGTCGCCTCAAAATGGCTCAGCGATGATGTCACCTGAAGGCTGAGGGCTGTAACCCTACTCCAGAAACACACAATGTGCGTTCTCATGTGTGTGCACGAATGCCTCACAGCCAGTTGAAGTCTGAAGAATGGAAGCACCTGTGTAGCTCATAGGCCACAAGGAACGAGGAGTTCAGAGAAAAAAAGGAAACGATGCTTTCTCTTTAAAGGACACAATGCCTCACCTCATTCGCTCTGCCATCTTTATTTACCAGCTTGTTCCTCGGCCCTTACTGTTTCACCTCCTTTTATGCAAAGGACTCGGGTAACGAGAAGTGGAGGCATAGGTAGCGGTGGTGGTTTTTGGTTGAGTTCTTCATTAAACAAACAGACAGGGCTTCTGGAGGTTCTATTGAGGCCTGGAGCTGGAGAAGAGGGGGGCTAAGAAGCGCTGCACTCCCTAATGAACTCGAGTGGCCCATAGAAGTGGGGCCTTTTCACCGAAAGCCAAGAAGGACAAAGGGTCAAAACAAGCCCAGCCCCTCTTGCTGCTCGCAGGGGCTAAACACCGCCTTTTGACTTTGTGGAGTGTGGGCGTCTAAAGGAGAGGCGGCTGCAGAAAAAAGGAGAGGGAGGCAGAATGTACTTGTTAAAACAATGGCCTCTTAAATGAAGCACCTCTCTTTGCTTCTCTCTCTCTTTTTTCCTGTTTTCACAACCCCTCATCATTCCCTCCGCCTCTTGTGTTTCCCCGACTTCTAATTAGAGCTACTCCTACGCAGGGAGATGAAAGCTCAGTGTTTTTCGCAGGTTCCTCAAAACGAGAGCTTTTCGGACTTGGGGTCCTTGTAGATTTACTGCCCCCATGAATGATCTCTTGCCTCGTACGGGGGAAAACCCTGTACGGGCTCCTCAAAGCGCTAAGTCTGGCGCTGGGCACTTGTGTACCATCATGTCCTCCCCATTTGGTCTTTACCCTCTTTCTGAGCCTCTCCACCCCTTTTGTCCCTCCCTCCCTCCCTTCCCTCCACCCCTCCCACCCCAAGCTGAAACTCTTTCTTCTGTTTGTGACCCTGTGGTTGCGCCTCCATGCATGGCTGGTTGCAGAGCTCCGGCTGGAAAACAGTGCCCGCCCTGGGCCTGCGCGGGATGAGTACCCTGAGCGCCGCTCTGCTCGGCCATTTAGCCATGGATGAAGAAGCGGAGACAAATATGTCTGAGGTTCAAAGACCATCCCGGCAATTACAGTGACAGATTAAAGTGATGGTCTCCTCTGGCAGCTATGTGTAACGCTACAATACTGGCCCGCCGTTTCATAACACCACCTTCAGGGTTTCAACTCAACAGGCGCCTGATAAGGCCCCTGGCTACATGAATGAACCATTTATAGTGCAGTGGCCAAAGAATGGCATTATAAACAAAGCTTGGTGGCTTAATGACACTGATGTATTAGAGGCATTGCATTCTGCGTTATAAAGAAATCGTCCTTTGGATTGTTTTACAAGCCCAAAGATCTATGACCGCTAATAGCACAAAGAAATAAAATGAAAAGCATGACCAGAAAGAAATTCTAAGAATGACATCAAATGAATGCATGTTCCGATCAGCTGGAAGCTCTCTCTGTATCTCCTTGTCTCTCTCTCTCCCTCTCTCTGCATGAAAGCAAGAAAAAATAATAATGAGTGATTCAGCAGTGGTGGTTTCAGCTGAGGACACATCCAGTAATGGCTCCCGGGGGACAGGAATTGGTTTGCATTTTGCCTTGAGGAGAACCTAACACACACAAAAAAAGCATCAACAAAGGCAGACCATCTGCTCGTGGGACAGAATTGAGAACGGTTCCACAGTAATTCACTATCACATCTGTTTTAAAATGGGTCGCCATGATTTTCCGCTCGTGGTGGCGCACGCTGATACATGGGGTTTCTATTCTGAGGAGCACCTACTTTAGTTGTTATCTTGTGTCTGCCATTAAGAGATGGCTCCCTAGATGTCAGGCCAGGTTGAGTGTCATAATGTTGTCCTCATTTTAAATTGCCCCAGGGCTCATTCTAAATCAAACTGATGATCCAAGATGGCTCCTCTCAAAGGGCAGTTTCCGTTCCCCCGTGTATTTGTGGCTTTTTAGCCTCATGTTTCTGTGCCTGCTTATTGTCATTGTCACCCATGGCGGAGAGTGACCCCACATGCTCATACTGGGATAATCGTTTCCTGAAACGACTGTGGAGCCAGGACGTTGGAAATCAGCGGTGGATAACAAGCAGGAGCTCTGTGGGTTATTTTAGGGCAATCCATAAAATATCTGCACGAGAGGAGGGGAAGCATTGGTAGCTAACATAGACTGATATGATGTTGTTACCTGGAACACATCAATAAATTCCCAGCTGCTTAAAGACCCCAAAACAACTTTTTGCCTGTTGCTTTTTTCTGTTCTGGAACCAGAAAAACAAACAAACAAAACAACCAATATTTGTCTCAGATTGGGGAAGCTGTATCAGAGGGTTTAAAAGCTGCCGTTTTCACTGCTTTTCTTTTGATTCCCTGCTCCATAGCTCTGAGGGACTGACATTACACCATGCAGGGATGCTTGTGTCCAGGCCTGGAGGCTCTGGGCTGCTCCCAGATCCTGCCCAGGTGTTGGCCCGGGAGGGAGAGGAAATCCGAGGTATGGCTAAATCGGATCCAGACCTCGGCTCAGTCCCCAAGGCTGGAGCAGCTTATTATACATTGAGTTTTATTTCTTTGTCAATGCTGCCTGGTAGATACAGTTTATTTAGGCTTGACAACATATTTGAAGTGATGCTCTCCTGGCTATCTCTATTTCTCCTATCCTATTGGTGGCAGGAATGACGACCACTCGCTCTAGTCTGGGACAGCAACTCTATAAACAAATGTTGACAGGCCTATTGAACTTGAATAACATGGTGACATGTAAATTTAATTTTGAAATGCCCTTTAAAGAGGCATGTGAAGTTTCAGGAAGTGGAACTCCTCCCTGGCTACCTGGTGACCTGTCTGCCTGCAGGCCAATTCATACACTAGATTGATTGCTGTAACCTTGGCAAGCGGTGGGGAGGCAGGGACATCACTTTAGTGGAGCGTTCATAATGCGTCCGCTTCCGAAATGGCTCGTTTAATTTGGGAGGCTGCGTAGGCTGGCTCACTCCAGAACGGAGCAGGAGGGGCACTAATAGCATATTTCAAGGTTTATTTTGTTGTTGATGTTGTTTGTTATCCTGCCATTCCTCCTACTCTGTAGTAAAGAATTGTTTGTTTGGGATAGCCCATGTGGTCAAGGTTAGGGCCGTGTTGTATCGCTTGGGATGTGGATCATAGGTGAACCAGCACCAGTCCAGCTACCGGCCAGTGATCGCTGTCTCTTGACTAATCTGTGCTAATTCACGCTAGCTGTTGTGGCAGTTGTTGTAAGAGCTGAGCTATGCATCATCACGGTCTTTAAGAAGAGAGATGAGTGTTGGAGTGAAGGGAAGGGCACGGTCTAAATGATGTCCACTTCATCCAATCATAGCTACCCACACCCCTCCTCTACTTTCACCCATAAATCCGCAGCAAATCCCTCACAGGTGTCGCAGCTAAAAGGTGTATCTGTATACAGCACTCTGTCCATTTTTCAACGCCTTGTGTGTATCTTCCTGCAGTGTGTGTGTGTTTGACAGCTGGCGGGGCTCAGTCCAGTTGCCATGCAGTCATAGCAGCAAGCTGAATAAAGGGGCTCAGCTGGCGCCTGGCGCCCACAGTCCCCCGCTCAGATATGTGTCGCTGGCATCATGTCACACAAGTACACGTACAAACACACACAAGCACACACAGACACACAGATACATACGCACGCACGCATGCAAAGCAATCTCTACCACTCCACTAAACCAGTTTGATTGCAACAAAACAACAAAAGGACTCAGGCACATGCCAAACACTTGTGTTTAAGTGCAGAACACATGCACGCAAACACTCACACACAGAGAAACTAAGAAGTGGGATCCAGTTATTTTCTTTCTTTCTTTGCCTTTTTCTCTTCCCTTCCTCCCCTGTCACAGCTGAGACTGGTCCTGTTGGCTATGCAGTGTCCCCCCTGTGGGTTTAGGTAGAGACAGTCATCAGGCTGAGTGGTGCCAGGACTTTGGTATAATTGGATTTAGTGTTGGCGCGTTGCCCCTTCCCAGCCAACTCCCCCTCTCCTTTCAGCCCGGATGGCATTGATTTATTAGCGGGGCCCTGGGATTTACTGTATGTGATGGTTCTCTCCAAAGGCTCCCTCTAAAGTGTGCACCTACCTCTTGTTAACTGGCCGCATGCGTAGCTGCCGTAAATGTGAATCACTGATCGATCTTTAAAGGCCGATTTAGACAGTGTTGCCGTGCAGTGGGAGCTCTGCGCATTTCCCCTGTCGGAGCTGCAGAAGAAGAGGAGACGGAAGTGTTGGGAGTGCTGACACCCGAATGTGGATACTGTCATTCCTGTGAGCCGACGAGGATGGATGCCACACGATGCTGAGAGTCTCCGGTCGTCCTGTGAATGATGCCCGCTCTCATTTTCCCCTCTCCCCAACCTCTTCTTCCGGTGAATGGTGAGGACACCCTGCCTCATCCTTCTGTGGGGAGGTGGTGGAGTTGTTCGGGGCATTTGAGTTGGGCTGAGTTTCTAGAACCGTACAAAAATCCTGCAATGGCGGCATCAAACCCGGCGACGACCAACCCCTACTCCCACCACACCCATTCCCTCCAGCTCTGATGAGCCGCTGACCGCGGTCGTTGGTGCTCTATGTGGGAGTTCAGCTTCCATCAAAGTCTGCCCAGAAATTACAGCATTATGTTTCTTTCTTTTGTTTGTGTGTAGCTGGGTGATAGATCTTCCATTTTCCTTCATAACGATACATTTGGATCCTTACAATCTTCTGCTTTAGATCAACAAGATATTTCTGCTAAGCGTTTGTTTGTTTGTCTATGCACATGCACATGCCATGTTGAAAGGAACCCCTTTCTGTGGAAGTATCCAAACTCTTTAACCTTTTATTTCTTTGACATAAAAAAAAATGGTAAACAGAACAAACAGTGTTCAGGCATTGACTGTGTTCAGGCAACACACACCATTTTTTTGATGTGTGCTAGTGTGTGTTTGTCCCCCCCCCCCCCGAGGGACACCAGCCACTGTAAGAACTGTAAGAACACTGAGGCTGGCCCAGTCACACTCACATGATGCGTGCTTAAATTGATAAGACAATGTTGAGACAATGTCCAGGCAATGTCAAGTGCCGACCTCGTGCTCCTGATCAGTCAGACGGCTCAGGGCTCGCCTTTTTTCTTTCACAGAGCAGCCATTATGCACTGCTGTGACAGACTGTAAACCCTGGCTAACCCAGTCACAAACACACACACACACACACACACACACACACATACACTATGGTCTTGCAACAGAGCCAAAACATGCTGTCTGCATTTTATAACAGTGGCGACAAAAAAAAAATTGAAATGCTGTTCTGTACGCATGAAAGTGTCTGCACCTTACGAGTTCTCTGAGGTCTTTTCCTTGTTTTTTCCAAACCACTTTCTGCCTTAGAATATCCAGTTTACACTCAGAAATTCTAAATGGATCCATCCCCTTTAAAGCTTCCATCCCTCCGTGACTCTTCCGCGACTCTCTGACGAAAATAAATTGATGCGACTTAGGATCTTGAAATCTAAGCTCAAATCAAAACTGCGGGGACCGTTTGTTCAGCGGTCCTAATTGAGCCACAAATGAATGTTCTAGCCATCAGTCTACACAGGGCTTCTCTGTCTCCTTCTCTCTCCAGCTCCCTTGCTCTGCAGTGTTTCCCATACAGTACATTGATCCATTTGTGGCGGCCCGCCTCAAAATTCACCGCCACGTATTGATTTTCAGTTTCTTTTTACTATTTAAAATGGGTAAAATCTTATTTCATTGATTCTCCCCCTCTCTTTCTGTCTCTCTCCCTCTCTGTCTCTCTTCCTCTCATTGACAACAGACCCGTCTGTGAATAGCCCCTCCTCTCCGTGCCCACTCTGAAGCAAAATGATCATGCACTGGATGTTGAAAGAGGACCTATTATGCTCCTTTTCACCAAGTGAATATAGGTCTCTGGGGTCCCCAAAACATGTTTTTAAAGTTTTTTTTTTTTTTTTTCTTTTCTGAAAATACCACTCACATTATTCATTCGAGTCGTTCTAACATGCGTCTTATCCACCCTGTCTGAAAACAGGCTGTTTCAGTGAGTCAATGGGGTTTGAGCTTTACTCCAGGCTCCATTTTATTTACTCGTAAACTTCCACAACTTCCACCTCATCAGTCCAAAAAAACGTGTTTCTGACCAAATTTCAGGCAAGAAATCTGCAGTCTGCAGTTTTGTCATGGACAGTTGGTAATAATTCCTCTTTCGTTCAAAAGATTTGTGCTGGTCTCTGCAGCCAACAGAGCACTTCCCATGATTAGCTCTGAGCTTCGATGCTAGCGGGACCGGTCATGCTCCAGGCGTGGGTGGAGTTACTCAGATGGGTGCGGTTCTAATTCTGCTGAAGCCCACCATGACGTAGGTTTGGGCTGCAAAGCTGAACGGCTCATTTTTGGACAAAAAACTGACCGGGTTGTCTTATTTCCCAGTTTGTGTGTTAGTAGGCCCATCAGAGACCCAAATGTATCTGCACAAGCACTGAAAAAGTGAGTTTTGCATAATAGAAGAACAATCTTTAATCGTCACACAGCACACCACAATACAACACATGCACGCACACACACACGCACATGCTTTTGGATGGTGGCCGGTGAAATGAGGCCTCTGTGTTTAACCCATCCTGGCTTGTCCTTCCTCCGGGGGCACAGCCAGGAGCAGTGGGCAGCATTCGTGGACGCGCCCGGGGACCAGGTGATAAGTGTCCATTGCTGGTCAGACGATGATGTGTGCATGTTTTTGGTGGGGGTCCTTACTGACGTTAGGTGGAGGAAACCGCATGTGAGCACGGGGAGAACATGCAAACTCCACACAGAAAGGCTCCTATTTGGGAGATAACCCACCGGAGCACGGTGCCAACAGCGCCCCAGGCGGGAATCAAACCCAGGGCCTTCTTGCTGTGAGGCAGCAGTGCAATGCATTGCGCCACCGTGCCAATAGGGCCCCTCTAAGCATCCTGTTGGGTTGGGTACCGAAACCCGGTACCGCTATGGCACCAGTTCGATTGGTGTTTACTGGACCGGAACGCAGATTGCCTCATTGCCTCATGCGTCCAATCCCCACGCACCACTAAACATTATCGTTTGGAGCACGGCGCTTGAAATCCTCTGTATTGCTCTGTATGACGCGCCGCCACTTTCCTCTCCTGTGACTCGAACCAAACAGCAGCGGCACTCGTCAATGTCAAATTATGGTCGCTTAGCCAATCAGATAAATGAGCCGGGTAGTAAAAATTGTTCGGGTCGTTTTCACTACCGATGACGTCCGGTTAATACGAACAGTCAGTTATTGGTCAACATGTGAAAAGTATATGAAAAGTAATTGAGGACAAATGGGTCTAGTTCATAAGAAATCTCTGAAATAGTTTTGTTTTATCAAAAACAAGAATAATAGAAAAATGGCCCCGGATCTATTCATCAGTCATTCCGATCATCCATTAAAGCCCGCAAAAATAATATGATATCCTTGACCTCGGTGTGTCCTCCGAGGGAGCGATCGGGGCCTCCATGCCTAATGGAGACATTGGTAGCGGTTGCGTGTCCCGTTCCTCTAAATAAAGTTAAATAAAACTTGAGTAAACTGCGCGCGTAACAGGGACACTCTCTCAGTCACCCCCTACGCCCCTCCAGTCAGTCACCACCGCAAATAGAATCTAATTCTGTGGGAAACACTGCTCTTGGCCATGGGCTGCACGACTGCCGTCAGGCCAGTGTGCTTTCTTATCCATCACACACACCCATTGCCTCTACAGTTCACTGTTGACTTTGTGAAAAGGCTTATCTGAGTTGGCGCCAAACAGCCCGCCCCTCCTTCATTAGCCTCGCAGGAACATTGGTACAGCTTCGTTGATAGAGTTGGCATGAATGTTATCTGTGCCGCTGGACCTTGGATCGAATGAAGAGTATTTTGGGAAGGGCCTGGTGCCGTAGGGAAGCGGATTGGATGTTTTCCAAACTTGAACCAGTTCTGCTTTGCCCCCCCCCCTGCATCTCTTTCTCGCGCTCTCACATTCCGATCACTTGCTAGAGCTGATGTGACATTTGACCGGACTGGCAATTGCACAATCGCAGGATGGAGAGACATGTCTGCTGCGGTCCTGGTCAGAGCCAGGTACAGCTGATTCACACAATGGTGGCACGCGGGTGCAGTGTCTAGCTCTTTGTGGAGGTTTCATTTCCTCCCTCTGTTTGCAGGCATTTACTGTGGGAGCTCCATTTCCCGTTCGCCGCCAAAGAGATGCCAATTAGGCTCATCGGAGTGGTGTGAGTGTATGTGTTTGTGACCCATGACCCTCCATACACTTAGTCAGCTGGGATAAGCTCCAGCCTCCTTGGGCAACCCTGACCAGGAAATGCAAGAAAAGAAAAGGGAGGGATTATTACATAGTCACTTGATGGCAATTATTTGAGCTTATCACATTCATTTTGGAAAATCGTTAGATTCCACAAACATGTTTACATTTAAATTAAGCGGAATAATTAACCAATCTCAGCAATGATGCAACAAATAAAATGTAAATTTGGTGTGTTTCCTGATTGTTCAGTGTCAATTGTCTCTTCTTCACAAGATGGATGTGTATTATTATACTATACTCAAGTCTTGTACTATGATAGTGGCATAAATAAATGAAAACATTTTAATAGGAACTATTTGTATGACAATTGCCAAATAATTTTTCATGACAGCTCTATGATTCATATGATTCATAGTCATGTCACCTAATTTGATGTATTCTTGCTTGTCCCGAATGCCGGAGTTTCCCTTGCACTTGCTTTTGTTTCTGAAAGTGTGGCCAGCTGTTTATAGACCTCCATTGCCTCCAGCTCAGTTGTAGGTTTGTTTTCTTCCTCAGCTGTGAGGGCTCTTGTGTTGGGCTGGTTACCCTGTCAGATCTTTACTGGCGGCGTGGAGCAGAGGTCGACCCCCACCAAAGGCCGGGGCTGCGCTTGGACACAGTTGAGGTCATTGTGCCGGCAGTTAATGATTCTGCCCCTCCATTTTCACCCTCGGTCTCTCAGAGTTCCGCTCTGCCTTCTTTATAGAGTCAGGAAATGACTGACGCAAATGGACGTAACTTCCAGGTCATTGGGCACGAGGTGAAAGGGTCACGTTGGGGTCACGCCCACCATAAATTAGACAACTGGGGAACTTTTTTGTGCTGCCCTAATGGAGTTAGAAGAAACCCTTTTTGGTTAGCTGACACAAAAACACACTTAATGGAGATGTGCACGGCACGTGTATGCAGACATATGGATGGTAATAACAGGACATATGGCTATGCACACACTTTTGGGGCTTACACACACACTGCCTTTGCCCTTTTTCCATTCTGCTTCCCCCAGAACATTTCCACTTCCACTTTTACCTTCTACTCTGCATTTACCCTGTTCCATCTTTTTCTCTTCTTTTCTCCCATAATGTCCCAGGACGGCTTTTAGAGAGGTACTCTTCTCTGCTCCCCCTCCTTTCTCCTTCCATCACTATTTTCCCCTCATGTCCTTCTTCACTCCTTCCCTGCCGCCCGCCTCATTGCTTAGCAACGACGACGGCCGTGACGGATCGGATCAGCGCTTTGGCTCGACCAGCTCCGCATCTGACTTTTACCAACCCCCCCCACACACACACACACACACACACACACACACACACACACACACACACACACATACACACACACATATTCTGTACATACAGTATACTGTGTGTGCGTGTTTGCATGCGTGTGTGTGTTATACAACCAGATTCCCCTGTTGGCCCGCACTTTCTAATGCTATACTCCACCCCCCTGCTGAGGTGTTGGAGGGGGGTGTCCAGCTGGATGGTATTGTTATGTTCCTCTCCTGAGGCCTTTGATCCCTTGCCCCTGTCCTGGGTGGGGCGCAGCATGATGTGCACACCAGGCAGCTGGGCACTGTTTTTCTATAATATCACCCCCCATCCATAAACGTACCCACACATCCACCTTCCCCTGCCACTTCCCTTGACTTCCCCCTTATGTCCGTCTCTTCAGCTCCGCTCGGCCCCAACAGCACAGACTCATTGTCTCCGAGGCCTTCGCTTCGTCTCTGGAGAGTAAGGGGCTGGGGCCCTCCCCGATCCCATTTATTCTTTTTTTTTTTTTTTTTTTTTTTTAAGGGCTTCAGGACTGACCTGTCAGCCCTCCCCCCCTCTTCCCCAGAGTCGATGCGGAGCGCCCCCCCACCCCTCTCAAAGAGCCCTCTGCACCGGCCTTCTGTTTGAACAGGCCCCACCAAAAGGACCCCTTGTGCTGCCCTTTTGTGCACCCATAAATAAGATCAGAGTTAAAGTCCCTGCGCTCTTGTGTCCGTAAGACAGGCCCTCTGGGCCGGGGAGGGGGGACTAATGCCGCTTGGCAGGCCTATCGATCACACCCCCACACCACCGAGCTCCTCCTCCCAGGAGCCTACGGTAGCATTCTGCATGTGCCAGTGACTAGACACCCCCCCCCCCCCCCCAGTGTTATGCGTGCACACGTATACAGATTGCACTCAATTGGAGAAAAAAAGCACACTTACTCCTCATTCGCTCTTTGGGTCTGAAGTAGCCAGTATACTGAGGAAAAAGAACTTGAGAGAAAAGAATACTGTCTCTCTGTCATCACTGTGTACGGACATGAACCAGAAGAGAATGTTGAACTCTGCCCTCTGGTTGGGCAAATATGACACAGCCATGTGATATTCGAATTGTGATTCATCATTAGTATGCTTCAGTCCCTTGCAGAACCCAGCTGGACATCACTCGCAGCTAGACCTGGGGTTTCTCTCTGTCTTTCCATCTCAGTGTACATAATCCGTCTATCTCTCTTTCTATCCTGTCGTGTCTATCTATCTTCATACCAGTCTATCTATATATCCATCTTTATCTCGATATATCCAGCTACAGTATCTCTGCCTCTCTTTCCGCCTGTGTCCAGGAAGCTGTCTGTGCTGGCTAAATCAGCTCCAGATTTATTACAGAGCTCGTCTGGAGTGAAGTTCTGCTTTAACAATCGTCTGTCCTGAAACTTAAGAGGGCAAATAAAATTTTAAAAAAAGTAAAAAAGGGGGGGGGGGGGGGGAGAGAGAGGGAGAGGAAAAGAGCCGGAACGGACCCCGCTCGGTGGCAGCTGGCTGAGACTCTGCAGATCAGGAGGCCGTGCGTCTAGACACCACATCACAAGACGGAAAACAGTCGGCGCTGTATGACAGACTGTACCTCTGCTGTCAATGACAACATGAGGCGAAGGATGGAGCGGGCGGGGTTCCTGAATGGAGTGATACATAGACATTAGTGATTCACCAATTGTCGAACCAGTGACGAGCCGACATCATGCACGTACAGAGAGTACCGGTCTCTGAAAATATCCCCGATACGGAAATCTCATACCTTGATTCTCCCAACATATTTGAGATTGCCAAAGAGAGGTAATGGCCAACTGTATCTGTCTTAATCTGTACATGTTCAGCAAAAGTAATGTATTAGATCAGTAATTGTCCAATATCCAAAGGTTCTGGACTGTTAAATGCCATCGGCTTGCTTTCCATGGCTGCATTTAATTGTGGCACCACTGCCTCACAGCGAGATGGTTCTGTGTTCTGTGGGCTCTGTGTAGAGTTTGCATGTTCTCCCGGTCTTCACTTGGGTTTCCCACCCTGGAAGACATGCATGGCAGGTTGTACACCCCTGTCGACGCCCTTGACCGAGGCATTGGCTCTAGAACTGGCCGCTGTCCACTGCTCCTAGATAGTTATTGTAGGTCAAAAGCAGAGGATACATTTCCCCACAGGGATTAATTAAGTGCTTCTTTTTCTTCATCCCTAAATGACGTCCAGGACAAGGGCACAGGCTAAGGTCAAAAGTCTGGAGGAAAAGCGGGAACGAAGGACAAAATGTCCATAAGAAGTGGGGAGTGACGAGGCCCCTAAGGAGGAAGGAAGCAAGTTATCAAGGACGGCTATTAGGAGTGGATTAGCCCAGGGAAAGCTGCAGATTTAGCCCCAAACTGGATTACACAGCATCGCTGGCAGCTCAGTTAGCGGTGCTTAAAGCTGCCCGAGCTCCTGCACTGGATGGGGAGACAGACCTGGGGGGAGGCTTAATGGACAGACTGCTGGACCAGACTCACTGCATTTGAAGGCAGGGACACGAGTTGATCGGCGAAGGCAACGTCCCTTTCTGTATAAAGGGATTTGTAATAGATATTCTGTACATGCTTGGATGTTTAGCGAGTAAGGTGGCGCTCCCGGTGTGATGTCACAGCATATCACATGTCACGGAGCGAGAGGCCGCCGGCCCAAGAATCCTGCCTAATCCCTCCATCGTGACAATTACCCGCGTGTCCGTGTGTCTGGAGCCGCATGCCCACCTGTCGCCATTCCTTCACAGTGGAAGAAGGACGCCAGCGGGACGGCTGAGACAACACGAGAAAACACTCACTGTCGGGTCTGTCGCGTCTGGATTTATCACCCGGAGACACTCCTTTTTTTTTTTTTTTTGTTTTTTTGTTTTCTGTCCCGCTGCATAGATGGCTAACTAAGTTGGATGACTGTTATCCCTTCATCCCTGTGTTGGTGGCAGTGCCCGGAGAGGAAACTCACTAATAATAACTTGAAGACTGCACATAATAAGGAAACACACAAAGAGAGTGTGGCTTTAACAGCACAGCAGTCAGTTATTTTGAGTGTGTGAGAGAGTGGGAGGGAGGCATAGACATGGAGAGAGAGAGAGAGAGAGAGCGAGAGAGAGTGCGACTCGGCGGTCTGGCCTTCAGAGACTGCTTTTAACGAGTGTCAAGTGAGTCATCGGTGGCGATCCCATATGTTTGATTAGAGACACTTATCATTTATTTCCCCCCTCTGTGCCCAATAGATCTCTCTCTGTCACTCTCTCCCTCTCTCCCTCCCTCTGTCATTCTCTCTTTCAATCTGTGTGTCCCACTGTCATTGTCTTTTTATTTCCCTCTGTCAGTCCCTCACTCCGTCTGTGTCTCACTATCTGTGGGACTGTCTTTGCCTCTTTAATTTTCTTCATGGCACTTTTTCTTCCTGGGAGAGGCTTTGTTGGGGGGTTGGAGTGGGATGGGTGGAATTAAGAGTCAAAGAAAGAAAGGAGAGATTGAAAGTCGAAGGGAAAGGCATAAGAGGAGGGGAGAGAGAGAGAGAGAGAGACACTTTCTTTTAACATGTTTCGCCGTGGCCCCGGCTGCCCCGGGGCCTTTTGTTCCGGCCCTGTGGAACCCCGCCGGGCACGGTGGGAGTGGGCCCAGGCCGCAGTGCATTGTGGGAGCCTTCTGTGTGTCGCTAGGCCTGACAAATGAAAAGTGTGGAACCTGGACCATCAGATTTTAGGCATTAAATAGAAATGATTGCTATTGTTATTTACATCCCTAGCACAAATATTTCTGTTAATCATTGATGAATGTATGTTGGTACCGATCATGCAGTATGAGACGGACTTCATTTGGAAACCTAGAGTTGTTGTCTGATGTCATATACATGATTGTCTATCTGGGCTTCACATAATTGCACAACTGTTGTGTACTTTCAAAGAAACATCCCGTCTTATTTACTTATTATTTATTATTATTATTTATATGCCGTTTCCGTTGTTTGTGGCGGGGTCCGCCTTTCCCAGCAAAACTGTACCCCAACGACACAGAGAATGTCTGGTTGTTTAGTGTGACACAGACACACACACACACACACACACACACACACACACACACACACACACACACACGCGCACGCACACACACACACAAGCACCTTGAGAGCAACCAGGCGGTTAACTCCAGCTCAAGTTCATTGTGGCGGCGGAGTTCCGGGAAAGGGAGGATGTATTTTTGGGGGGGTTGCAGGGCGATGTGGGCATGAGAGAGGAGGAGCAGTAATTAAAGAGCTTTGAGAGGTACCCCCCCATACACACACACACACACACACACACACACACACACACACTGTTAGATGCATTTCACCATCCCAGTTTCCACTGGCCTTAATCCCTATAGGAATAAACAAATTGGGCTTTTCAGCCCACAAGCTAGGCCTTGGGTGGGGGGGCTGTAATGGCATAGCCATACGGTCTGTGTGTGTGAGAAGGAGATGGAGATAGAGAGGAAGAAAGGGAGCGAGTAAGGAAAGTAAGGAATAGTAAATATAAAAGCGAAAGCCATGTGTTTGTTTTATTTGAAAAAGACCTTGTCAAGCGGTGGTGGTTCTTTCGGAGGCTGCACCCAACGACTGACAAATACTCTTGGTGTGAAAGTGCTTTGGATTAAAGTGCCCGCTGAGTGCAAGTGTCTTTGCGGGTGCATCTGTCCGTTCCTCCCAGGAAGAGCGAGGGCTTTCTGATGGTTCCGAGCTCCAGCGCTGAGGACGGCCTGGACGGAGCGGAGCTGGAGCTCCCTCCCTTGTTCGACAGAGTCGAACCTCCCTTCCAATCACCTGGGCATCAGTGCCCATGTTCATGGCACCGTTGCAGCTGAATATTTTAGCTATTTTTGTTGTTGTTTAGCCTGTCAAGGAGGTGATGTGTATTGAGGTCATTCAAAGGGTGTGGGTGTGGGGGTGGGGGTGTCGTAGCCTGAAATTCTTTTCCATATCACCCTTTGTGTAGAAGTACACAAAGCTTCTACTAAAATAAAAGTACAAATTCCCTGAGCAGTTTACTAGATCCAGTCATGGATAAAAACCTAATAAATAAATAATAAAATAACGCAACGGTGTTTGAAATGTAGTAGAGTAAAAAGTAGAGGGATTTCCTTCAAACAAAATAAGCAAAAAAGCAAAATTTGCAAAATTAAAACGAAAAGTACTTTAACTTGAAAGATACTTCAAAAATATACTTAAAGGAGAAGTACTTTGTTGCTGTACTTTTGTTGGCACTTTCCTGTGACTGCTGTATTTGTCATTAATCCAAGTCACCGTGGAAACGCTGTACATCAAATTTCCTTATGTCGTCAAATTTGTCCGAGGGAGGCATTAAACTGCCAAGTAAAAACCACAGTGAGCGAGTGCTTAGATTTTCATCCTAAAGCTTTTTTTCCTCCCAGTGGCGGCTGCTAACATTATGCTTCTGTTCAACAGATGAGGGCTGTGTGTCGCAGGGGTTCGAGTGATGGGGGAGGGGAAGGGGGGGTGAATAGGGGCCTTGGGGTGGGTGGGGGTGGGTCCCTGTAATGAGCTTCATGCACCTCTCATTTCACCGGCCGGTGCACTTTTTAAAAAACAATCCTCTCCACCGCCAGTGTTTCACAAGACCTCCGAGACCTCTCTCCATTCTAAGGAGACAATGATTTACTAAAAAGCCCTTTAATCATTACAAGTTTCCTTCTCTGCCTGCCCGTCTGTCTGGGTTTAGGAGGTAATGATGTGTTGCTGTGATTCATCCTGAGCAAAGCGAAGGAAGAAGCATTTCACCTCACACTCAGTGCAGATTTGATGAAGGCCTAAAAATGACGCCAACCACAGAATTTAAAAATTGTTTGATGAATCACTCTCCCTCTGAAGTTTGTTCCCTCCCCAAAGCACATTGGTGTGTGTGTGTGTCTGTGTGTGTGTGTGTGTGTGTGTCCGCATGTTGTGTGTGTGTTCGTGCGTGCGCGCGCATGTGGTGTGTGCGCATGCATGTGTGCACACTCGTGTCGCGGCAGGTCACTGTGTGTGCAACAATAAAACACCAATGAAGGAAAATAAAAAAAATGTGGCGCTCAAGCCGACATCCCACTCAAGCAAGTCCCTCTCTGTTCTGTACGGAAGCCATCCAAAAATAATCCTGAAAGACCTTTTTGGCAGGGCGTCCTGCTTTGAAAGCCAGGGTTCATTTTTTATTATTTGCCTCCCTTGCTCTGGCTGCTCTTCCTTCTCGCGCTCGATGATGCCGTTGTACTTTTTTGATGATTTTTGGGGTTTAAGTGGTGCTTGTGATGTTGGGAAAAGGAAGATCTGATCGTCCTTTCATCAAAGTCTGGAATATTCGGTCAGTTGATGCTGTTTAACCCAGCGTTTCCATGGGTGCCACTCCCCGTGTCCTGGAAGATTCCAATTTCCCGGACAAATGGGAGAGATTCCGGTCAAATATTATCTGTGTTTATTGAGCTTAAAAACAATTGATAAGCAGATTTTAAATATATGATATATATATTAAGTATATATACAAAATACAAAGTAAATATAGCAAGTGGGTCTGAATAAATAAAGTTTGTGGTGTTGTCCGTCTTCCTCGGGACGTGTTGTCGACATACCTTTTGCTTCTCCTCAGAGTTGTGGATGCTGAGCTCTGTGTGTCTGTGTTTACAAGTGCAACGTGTCCACGAGGGAGGGGGCGGTCCTTATTTCTATATTGACCAAAGTGATTGGTTAGAGGTGAAAGGTCAGCTTTACATGGTCCAAACTGATTGGCTTTCTGAGTCTGTTTTATTTCAACATCGAGGAAAAAAAATGGATATTATTATCGTTATTGTTTTATTGCCCAGCACTCTTTTGGCCGGACTAATTTAAACATGTCGGAGTTCAACCGGCAATTACCAGATAACGGAAACTGTGGTTTAACTGCAAGGCATCGTTCCCTACCTGTGTGCCATCATACTTTTAAATACACTCGTGCCCAGGTTTCAATGAACACCGTATGATATTCCAATGGACTACTGTTTTCAACAACACCTCTATCCTTTTTATTCTTCCAAGTAGCATCAACATATTTATTTTTTGAGTTGTTTTCCACCCACAAGGAGCTCGACTGCAGTTTTTGAGTTTTCCGTCCGAGTGGTTTGGTCGCTCTGTGGCTTCGTTGCTCTGTGGCAGCCAGAGAAGATGCGCCCGCCCCACACCTCCATACTCTCTCTCTCTCTCTCTCTCTCTCTCTCCAGCCTTGTTCTTGCCCTTATTCTTTCTCTCTCATCGCCTCCACCCTGGCTTCCTGTCTCTCCGCTGTTTGAAGGTAGAAGGCGTTTGTAGACCGCACTGAACGCTGGGGGAACGCCGCTGATCTCTGTGTGGGAGATGTTTAGACGGCGGTATTAAAAGATGGTGAAGGGTGGAGGATTTTAAATGATCCGCTTTTGCTGCCTTTTTTAAGGTAGACAAATTATAAAGTCTACCTCCCTATTTTCCAACTTGTGGCATATTAATTAATGGCCTACAGTTTGCATCCTAAAGGTACAATCACACCGGCTGGTGCACATGCGCCGCAGAGCGACAGGCTGCAATGCATATCAAACGGAGCTCGGCCTCATCCGGGTGCTGGGGAGGGAGCGACGGCCGGCGACGAGCTCAAGGGTTCACAGCGAAAATAAAAATTTAGTAGATTTTGAATTTATGCAAATTAGCAGCAACGAGCGACAGCCAAAAGGTACGCTCTCAATGGCGCTGATCCTTGGAGAACAGACTCCCCGACCACTGTGTAATTGTTCATGATTAGGCAATTTTTTTTAAAATGAAAAACGTCCCTTAAACTGACATGCCATTTTATGTTTCTCCAACGAGGACAATTCTTTATTTTAAGAGACGGATGGCAAGACTAATTATGACGTTTTTGGGTAGGTCATTTATTTTGCTAAGTAAACAGCTATGCCTTTTTAATAAAAAATAAGTACACACGACATCTATTTATATACTGGATATTAAATATGGAAAAGGAGAGAGGTTTGAAATGTTTGGCGCACCTACAATAGCCAGTCGATTTTGAGCCGACAAGCCCACAAACGCCAGGGGCACAGAGACCAGCTGATGAGACGAGAGCCGCTTGGCTTCACGCTGCAGCCCCGTCGCCGGCGGTGTGACCCGAGCATGAGACTGCCAGGGCTCTGTACAAGTCTCAACAGGCCTCAGACCATATCCAGTTCCAGCACTGTTGTCTATTCTGCTCCTTCAAAAGGAGCCTGAGCCGTGCACAAGGCTTTAGTGTGTGTGTGTGTGTGTGTGTGTGTGTGTGTGGCCCACCATTTTTAATCAGGTGTGGCTGAAATCAGACAAGACTAATCAAAACCTGAAGGCTCACCGTTAAAGGGCTGTCAATCAGCTTCAGGAAAGTGTTGACAATCGTGGGGGGAGAAGACATTTGGGTCAAAAATCAAAAGTTTGGTACGGAGAGGTGGAGGGCTAGAGCACAGGCAGGAGCGTGTAATTGAGGCGTGCGCTTGAAAGCCATTTCCTTGTTCCTAACCATAAAATATGAGTCTGTCATTCCACTGTCTTGGAGGCACGGGGGGTCACTTGGACTCCATTTGTTATTGCAATGTCCAAAACAAATTTGCCCGGATGAATGATGAGATCACGGGCAAAAACACTTAACGCAACAACAAAGACACGGCTGAAGAGTGCCCTTCATTTTCTGTTCTCAACAACACAGGACCGCATGTGATTCTTTGCTCCCCCTCCCCCTTTGGCATCCTCGTTTACCCAATCGTTGGTCATGTAACAAATGTTATCCTGTGTATCTTGTAGGGATGTACCGATTGTGATGCCGAAGTTTGAATAACAAATTGGCTGGTGCCGATACCGATGTTGTCCTTTTTTTAAACTGTTTGTTTATTTTGTTTTTATTTACTCCCCCTTTTGTGCCTGGGAAACAAAGAGATCTTTGAGTGGGCACAAATTCAACCGTACTGTGTGGGCTACCGACACAAATGACAGTTTTCCGAGTTCCTGTAAACGCAGAATCACTTCTCTTGCAACGCAAATTACAGTTTTCCGAGTTCCCGTGAATGCAGCATCACCTCTTGCTTGGAGCGATTATGCTAGAGAGCCACGGCCGCGTCTTCTTACGTAATATCAGAGAACGAGTCCACTAGTTAATCAATCGGACGGATATAAAATGCCAAAATGGGTCGCCAAATAGACTTGGGCAGCCGTTAATATACCTGGGCGGCCCGCCCAGGTAAAGTCAACGTGTAGGGAAACACTGCAACATTTATCCAGCGCAAAATGAATGCGACGCAACAGATAAACATCGGCTGCATTCGGTGAATGTCATCTTATTTGTTGATAAATCGGTGCATCCCTAGTATCTTGATCTCTATATTTCTGGGTGTTTCTCTCAGCATGTGACAGCGGCCAGTTTTATGTTTGGTTTCTTCCACAAATAGCCTGGGCCAAAATCTGCTTATTGAGTTGCGTCAAGACCTTTTCCCTTTGTTTCCTATAATCATGTGAGTCAGAATGCCAATGAGGCTGTGAGAGCCTTTGTGGGAGATGGGCATGATGGATGGCGGCTAGTGACCCGTGAGATGGACTTATGTAACACAAATTCTGTATCTTCTCCTTTCTCACTTGGGCCCTGTCTCTCTCTGATTGAGTTTTAATGGTTGAACACAGGCTAGGGAATTGAATGAGTTTATGAAGGCAGGAAGGGTTTAGCGTCTGAGTTGACTGCAATTTCGGCAAATCAGACTTACATTATTACTGTGCTGTGTTCTGCTGAATACCATAATGACGCTGCAACAAACTTTGGTCCCTTGAGCCTGAAGGGGAGGGGTTTTCAACGCGACCGCAGTCAAACCTGATCGGGGTGCAGATTACCCCGCGAAGGCAGGTGATGCACTGAGTTGAAACTCGCGCACTTGTTAAAGGTTTATTACCTGTAGTCGAGGAAACTGGAACAAAATTATGAAAGGCAGGCGCTCTGCGATGTTTAACTGCCATCCCGAGCTCGACCCGGAGTCCCAGCGCTATGGAGCGTGGGGTTGGCGTGGGTTTGAAGAGGAGCTCAAGTGTATCCATCTCTCCGTTCCTCTCTCTGTTCCATGCGTTGATCCATTATGCACTTTTAATTAACTTTGTTCTGCCCATGATGTGTGACTGTCGGAGCCACGGTGTGTCCATGGAACTGCGTGTTTGTATTTTGGTTATTGTTCAGCAGGTGATGGAGGCGGGCTCCATAGTAACAAAATCAAGCAGAGATGGCCTATAATTCGCTTGAGTGAAGCTGAACCGCTCCATCCCACACGCATGCACACGCAGACATGACGGAGCAGAAGATTTGTGTTTTGATGTGAGTTTCGTGTTTTTAATTTTTCTACTTTACCTGCTTTGGGCACTCCGGGTGCCTCACACACCAAAATCCCGTTGCTTAATTGTTTGGATGGGTTAAATCAGAGGACAAATTCCAGATATATGCTTCATTCTTCTTAAGCTGTAGGCTTCTTATTAAAGGGTCAAGATTGACCCCATTGTATTTATTGAAATGGTGAAAGAAAGAGAACAAAGATTTATTTTTTGTATGTCAATTTAAAATAGTGTCATTAAAAATGCGAAGCTGTCATTTGTCTTAAGCAGCAACAAATGTCTTGGAGCCGGGCTTTCGCCCTGAGGATTTGTTTCAGTGATTGCTGGACTTGCCAAGGTTCTGACTCTGCAGGCACCTGTCATTTCCTGAACACCACCTTTACTTCCTCCGGCCTCGCCCTTTCACTGCCTTTGTCTCATCCCTTCTGCTCGGACGAGACAGTCCAAATCGATCGCAACCCACCGTCATCTCCAAGTGTGACTCATCCTCTTTTGTTTCAATCAATCCATCTTGGCAAGGAAGGGGCCTTTCTTTCTGCTGCGCTCGTGTAGGTGAAGGTCGTCCAGGTATTTGGGCCCAGATGAGGGGACAGCCAATGCTGCTAAGTGAATCCGGTCATTCAAGAGGATTGAGACTATCTCTACTGCATCTCTGGGCTGTCAAGAGGTCTTCGCCGTGGTGGCCCTCTGAGGACCCCCCCCAACCAACACACATACACACTCATACTAACACACACATCCACCCCCAACCCACCGCAACACCCACCATGCCGGTTTTGTAAGCATTTGACAGGTGAAATAGTGTGGGAACTGCTGGGAGCGTTGCTCTTAAAATGCTTTTTTTGTCGTGCTTGTCGGGGATGTGGAGGTGCCTAGTGAATGCTCAATAGCTCTGTAGGAGCTAGCGGTGAATGGTGTAGCACCAGGAGGGGGAAAATAGCTTCCAGCGGGGGCTGCAAAGATTGCCGCCGCCTCTGCTGTTGTTGTTTTCGTCGTTGCTGTTCCTGTTGATGTTGTATTGTTGAGCTCCTCCTATGCTCAGAAAAAAACGTTCGTGTTTTTTTTCATGTCCCTCCACCAGTTGGCAGAGGCCAAGAGAGTTGTGAATTAAAGGATGATCTGTTTTTGTTATAGGCTAAGTTCATCAGGACAAGAATTGCCTGTTTCCTAAGAGCTCCTTGGCTGAGCTCGACTGGAGGGGCGCCATAATAACTGATTAGCCACACGTTCCACTGAAGCTCGCGGCGGTCTCTTAACGTCCACTGGCCCAGCGGATGACACCAGGGTTTTTACCGTAATGGTGTGGAAGTGTGGCGGAAACTGCGCATTGCTGCATTCCTAGTATTCCTAGTAAAAGGGAAACTAGTTTAGAAAACGGGACACTAGCTGGACCTTCAGTTGGCTTGTGAATTGGGGATGGGGTGATAGGACTGTGGCTGGGTTAAAGCATAGAAATGGAGAAGGGGCCGGGCGGTCACCCACATTTTGATGATTGGTGTAATAGACGGGGTCAGACAGGGTCCTGAGAACCCAGAAAAATGCGAGGCTGCCGCTCAACATCTCCCTCATTCAGAGCACCAGTCTTCCATCTACCAAACTACTGCGGACAGGGGACCAGGGAAAGATGGTGCCCTAAGGTCAGAGGAGAGTAACGGATAAGCAGATGAGAGGATGTTTGCTCTGGTATAAATTAGTGACGATGGGCTGTGGATTGAAAATATGGGAATATTGTGTTTTTGCAAGAGTAGCTTGTGTTTGCTTTCTGTATAGGAGAAAGTGAGCCACAGAATGAAGGAAACGGGGAGAGAGGGAGAGACGGGGATTGTTGAGAGCCAGCGCCTGGCGAGGGCCATTGTTCATCCTTCCCTTTAGAGCTGAAGGAGACAGGAGAGTTTCACACGCCACTCGCAGGCGTCATGCTGGGCAGCCCTGGAAGGGGGCTATTGCAGCCGGTAAAGAAGGGACCGACCGTAGGGATAAATTACTCTGAATGGAAGGCTCTGTGCTTCTCTGTTTTCCCTCTTCTCTCAAAGGAGCCCGAGAGGGGAAAGAATTCAACCCCGACCGCAGGTTGTCCGCTTTGCTTCTGCAATGGTACTGCCTTCCAAGTCACCAATTTAACACCCACCCACCAAGCACCTCCGAACCCACTCCTCCTCTTTTGGAATGCTCTGGATTTTTGGTTGTCTTGTGTGTGCATCGTGGAATGTATCAACGCACCTTGTGAGGATTTCGATATATTTAAAGGAAGGCAGGGCACAAAACCTGAACCGTCGGCTCAATCGCAGATTTGCCTTTTGCAAACATTCTCGATTTACTTGTCAGCTAACAAGATCAGATTCACCGCGACTGAAGTGTTTAAAAGGGAAAAGGAACATTAAAAACACAAATGGTAACAATAAAGTAATGAAAAATAAAATTGTAGTAATAAAATAAAGGTTTTTATAGCATCAATATAATGCATAAACCTTTCAAATGCTAAGCAGTAGACAGGACGGCATTACTGTCTGTAAACGTAAAAGCTGTATACCATGAATACTGAGGCGAAACTATACAGCTAAAGGAGCCATTTGTGGTATAGAATCCCCCTTGGAGAGGGTCGGCGAGGTGGATTGCACAGCTAATTGGTTCCTTATTGTGAGCAACGCGGTGGAAATTCATGAGAATATATGCTAGGATGACAAGTGGTGTCTTTGTGAGTGCTGTCCTGTTGACAATTTGATTTTTCTGGCCAGGCTGGCTGGCAATCAGAAACAGACAAGTCTTTGGCATGCAAAGTATTCACATTGTGTGTGTGTGTGTGTGTGTGTGTGTGTGTGTGTGTGTGTGTGTGTGTGTGTGTGTGTGTGTGTGTGTGTGTGTGTGTGTGTGTGTGTGTGTGTGTGTGTGTGTGTGTGTGTGTGTGTGTGTGTGAAGCCCCCGCTCTTTTCCAATGACAAACAGCTCATTTTAGTGGCCAATGGTGGACTAATGTAGAAATCAGAGGGGTCAAAATCCTCCAATTGGCAGACACTGTTTTATTCCACTAAATCTCCATCATCACGGGGGGCCATTGCCAACATTAGGGAGGTTTGGAGCCTGAGGCTACACGCTTGTGCTGTGTCAGTCATGACTAAATGCTGGATATTAAATATCTGAACCTCCGTGGCTGTTGTCCTCGTCCAGGAATAGTTTTTGGCCCATAAAGTGAGTCACAGCTCAGTTGGATGCAATAATCTCCTCTTATTACACCTTTCCTCTAGCTCCAAGCTCACGTTTGCAGACATTGTTCCAATGGAGCTGCTTACACTGGTCTGGCAACCAGCGCTACAATCAGTGCTTCAATGAGGACTGGCCTGAGAATTGTCCGGGTCTCTGCTGCACAGAACCCAACCGCCCTGGCTTGGAAGCTGGTAGTAAACAGATATTTTCATAGACCATCATATTGTTTGGATTAGATTGAGTTTTGTGTGTTTTGTGTGGTTCATCATGACAGTCTGACCCTTTAGTAAGTGTTTGATTGTTGTATCAATTAGGATCAGAATCAGCTAAAGGCAGATCGTCAGGCGGGGGTTCAGAAAGCTATGGTTTGGATATTTGGGGCCTGTGTTTGAATCACCCTCTGAACGGGAGCGCCGGATTTTTGTCTTTGCTTTACCACATTTTGCCCCGAATGTCACCTCAAGTTTCATTTGTTCCCCGAGTGGATTTTTATCCTTTCAGCGTGGAGGCATCTGGCTTGAGGCATGGGGAGCGCGGTACCGATATGGATCCGGGGAAAGGCTCTGATCTCTGGGGAGACATTGGTTGCATGGAGGATATAGTCTGGAAGTCTAGCCCATATGGGGGGCTCGTGTAACACTGGCTGAATCCAGTGGGCCCTGTGCTGGACTGGAGCAGAGCCAAATACTAGACACACACACGCACACACACACACACACACACACACACACACACACACACACACACACACACACACGTCATAAAATCTCCACAGCCTTCCTCGTGTGCTGTGGAGTGCTGGAAGCAGTAAAATTGCCCATTCCACTCACACAGTGATTTAGATTCATACAATTGTCCCTCCCCTGGATATCCAATGGGTTACTGCACTTTGTGCTATTTCTCACCCATTCCTGTTGTATCTGCTACTTTCATTTTGTGGGAAGTGACGTCTGCCTGTTTTACAACCCAGAAATATGGTTCCAGTTTACCTCCTCGGACACGATAAAAATATATGGATGTTTGGAATCGAAAAAAGGGCCACTGAGATTGACTTCATCTTGTGACATTTCACTTTGACCATCAAAATTTGGCTCTGGTGAAGAACTTATTCATGTATTTCTTTCCCCCCCTCATGGTTTCCATAAGTGCTGTGTCTAATCAAATTATTTTGAGATTAGACACTTAAATGTGATTAGATCTGAATTGGGCTTGGCTTTTGTTTGGGCAGGTTCCTTTTGGGTGTAGGCCCTGGTTGTTGTTGTTGTGAAGGGGAAAAGGTTCGGCTCGCCAAAAGAGACAATCTGAGGATTACTGGGGGCTTGGACAGCGAGTGCTCACTCAGCACATTGCCCACTAGTCTAGTGTTCACAGTCTGGGGGCACAGCCCAGAGGCCTGCCCTGTTTACACTGCAAGGCCTCGCGGCTCGCGTGCACAACGCAAGCACACACCCACAAACACTTGCATTCTATAGGAATGAACAGAGTCGTGCATTTTTCAGCTGGATACAGCTGCGGCAATCATGCAGTCACTGTATATAGGAAAGAAGGGACACCCGGTTCTCTCAATTACACTTTCATGCCTACTCTCTTTCCCTCTCTTTGTCTCCCTTTCTCGCTCCCTCTCTCTTGTCTCCCGTTCGTTGCTCTTTCATCTCAGTTTTGTGGCATTCCTGGTGCTGCCTCAGCAGCTATTGAATAAATAATACTCTGCCTCTCTGTACCTCTCTCTTAGTCCCCCATGTTCTGTCCGTCTTTTCCTGCCAAGGGTTAGCGTTGTAAAGGTTATTGAATGTACACAGATGTTGACTCGGACAGGTACAGCCCCTTTCTTAAACTTCTACTTAGTTTAACCTTTTTTTTTGATCGCAGTATTTGGCGTCATCAGCCCAACAATGCCGCTTTGTTCAGAAGTAGAGCGTTGGAGACGGAGGCGTGAAAGGGTTGTTTACAGCCAAGAGGTGAAAAAGAGGAACAAACTGAACGCTCGAAAGCTGACAAAGTGGAGGAGGTCTTAATACTCTTAGTTACATAGTTTGGGTCCGCGCCGTGTATTATATTGAGATAATGTCATATAAACTGTCATCTAAAATTAACGACAAAAAAGCATGATCTCCCCTGCAAAACATGTCATTCATGCCACGTGCAATCACAGCACTAAAAGTGACGTGTGTGTGTGTGTGTGTGTGTGTGTGTGTGTGTGTGTGTGTGTGTGTGTGTGTGTGTGTGTGTGTGTTTCTGTTGGCTTTTCCCAGTGGCACATACACAGATAAATAATCAGATACAAATGAAACTTCTGGCAGGTTTGTTTTGACTGTAATACTGTCCCGCACACACACAACCTTCGTGCAAACATATCGAGGCCATAAGCCGCACGGTTGCAGTTTATAGAGGCCAGACGCGTTACAGAGGGCTGACATGTGGCGTTCAATGAAATGTACTATGACAAGCTCTATACTCTGCAAGTTATTTAACCATTCAGAGCTCTCGCAGCGAAGCCCAGGGTAGTAGACTACAGTACAACAGGGTACAGTTTGGCTTTGCACAGTATGGATAAACATGTTATGCATTTTTTTTTTTATGCCTGGAAGGCATGGTTTTGTAAAAGCAGCATCTGACCTTTAACCCAATGTTGTGAATTTTAAAAAGAAAAGGACATGGATTGGATTTGGTATCTCGGTGGAAACTAGTATTTCTGACAATACTCTGACAGCTCAGTACCTCCCATCATTATAGAGTACAACATAACGGCGTGTAGTGCAGTACGGCAAATAAAACTCATCACATTGCAACACACTGCATTCCAGTGCATTAAAGTGTACAACTAGTACTTGTAATATAAATATCCTGTTATGAGACTGGATATTGTGCTGGGATTTTTGTTATAGTCATATCAACATCTCTAAGGCTGCGTTACAGTAATGCACTTGTAATGATGCAATTTTCTAATGATTGTTTTTTTGTGTGAAAATATCTTATAAAAGCACCAATAGTCTTCCCCCAAAATTGTGAATTTGTCAGTATCGCCCAGCCCCGTCTACAACCTCAGAATCAATCCATCCTCTACTCTCATTGCAGCTCTCCCCCTCACACGTTTCATCTCACTTCCTCTCTCATGTTCCATCCCTCTCCTCCTCTCATTCCCTAGCTGATCGCTCACATAGACGCACAAACACACACTATTGAAACCCTGACACACACACATAGATGCACCCACACAGACACCACCTCCTCCACCCACCCTGTGCCAGCCCACATGCCCATCCAGAATCCAGCCACTGATCCCGCGCCAAGACACTGTTATCTTTGAACTCACTTCAGAGGGACTGCTGGCTGACCGCGCACAGCGACGCCCCCTGTGTGTCTATACGTGTGCGTGTGTTTGCGTGCGCTTATTGCACAGTTTCATAACAACGCCATCCTTTCATTTAACTGCACCACTTTGATCTCGCGGGCCCTATTTATAACCCTCCATAGCACGGCCACCAGTTATCATAAGGGATGTAATTACACTGGTGTTTCATCATTAAAACAAAATGTGGAAGACAATATCGTCCTGTATTCTCTTCAAGGTGTGTGTGTGTGTGTGTGTGTGTGTGTGTGTGTGTGTGTGTGTGTGTGTGTGTGTGTGTGTGTGTGTGTGTGTGTGTGTGTGTGTGTGTGTGTGTGTGTGTGTGTGTGTGTGGTTGACATACTTAGCATTGCTGTGCATGGCGGCCATGCAGTGCACATTCTGCCGCGATCTGTCCTCCTGTCTGGGATAATTGGGGCAGTGTCTGCATAGTACAGCATGAAAGGCATACCAACTATACATACACATGTGTAGCGTATTATCAGAGAACGGCACTGAATCACTCCCTTATAAGAAGAGAGTTTTTAATGAAAGTTTGAGATGAGCAGGCGAGAAAAGAACCGTGCTGCTGAACAAATGGGGGGGGGGGGGGTTTGTGTGTGTGTGTGTGTGTGTGTGTGTGTGTGTGTGTGTGTGTGTGTGTGTGTGTGTGTGTGTGTGTGTGTGTGTGTGTGTGTGTGTGTGTGTGTGTGTGTGTGTGTGTGTGTGTGTGTAAGAGAGCTGGGAGGATGAGTTGGTGATGATAGGGCTGTGCATTAAGGTTTGTGGCTGAGGGTTTGAATTTTTTCCTGCTGAAACACGTGTGTGTGTGTGTGTGTGTGTGTGTGTGTGTGTGTGTGTGTGTGTGTGTGTGCGTGTGCGTGCGTGTTACTATACTTGCAAGGGCCGGTCTCCGGATTGGCTGTTCTTTGGTCGTGTGTGTGTGTGTGTGTGAGAGAGCATGGTAAGCTGCCATGTGCGGCTCTCTCTCCCAGCTGGGTCCAACATGTCCCCCTGTGGGTTCTCCGCTGCTCCACATCAGGCTCGCCCCGACCCGCAAGCAGGAAAATAAGTAGGAGGAGGAGACGTGATGGAGTTTCGGGAAAACAAGGGCAGAGCAGAGGACGAAAATCAAGAGCCATCACAGCCTCAACGTGAGGCTCAGAATCGGGGAACCGCCGTGTGTGTGTGTGTGTGTGTGTGTGTGTGTGTGTGTGTGTGTGTGTGTGTGTGTGTGTGTGTGTGTGTGTGTGTGTGTGTGTGTGTGTGTGTGTGTGTGTGTGTGTGTGTGTCCGAAAGAACGAGGTCGGAGAATGATGGAGAAGTGGAACACCAGATGGAGCCGTCACAATTATTACCAAATCACCACATCGCAATTATTGGTGGTAATCGCAATCACTGTGTAAAATTGTTAGATTTAGGGCATATGTAGGGCTGCCCCCTGAACGTCGACAAGTGACATCATCAGTGCAAAACCAGTCAGTCAACTGAGATTTTTTCAAGTCCAGCAGTCTTTTTTAAATTTATTTTTTATTTTTTCCAGAGAGAGAGAGAGTATTATTTCACGTTGGAAACAGGTTATATAGCCTAAATAAATAGAAAATATATTTTTTTAATTTCTCCAATACCGTTAACAGTACCGGTAACACCGGAGCTTATCGATACGACGGTCTTTAATAACTTAGCCCCCGGGCCCTGTTTAATAACGGGCCTCGGTACCCAACGCTAGGCACGAGTGATGGCTTGAGCCACATCCCTCCTTCCTGAAGAGCTCCAGCCCGGTGCTGTTGACGGTGCCATCACGCCTCTCCCTTCTCTGCGATGCTTCCATTTTGAAACGACCCGCACCAGTCGTCAAGCCAATCTGCAGTGTGATAGAATAGAATAGTGAACGACTGAGGAGTTTATTACATCTACATTAGCCATGTATTTATGGATATTTGATATTTTTTATTTATAAGCAAAGACTTTGTAGCGCAATCGTTAAAAACATCATGATTCTTTCATGGCATTCTTGCAACAACACATCGGTATTTTTTAGACTTGGTATTGCAAATGCTTCAGACTGTACCACATCAAGAGGAATCGTATCCTCTCATGCTGAGTTTCCTTCTCGTGTAGATGGCGGAGAGCAATTCAATCATTTCTGTTTGACGTTCACATTGGAGAACTTTGAAAACATTCAATATAGAATTATTAGAAGGACTTGGCCCTTCCTTTCATTGGTTTGGAAATTGACTATTCGGTGTCAACTGGAGATGAACTAATAACCATAATGTAAATGGAATGTAGTTAGAAACTGTAGAGTTTGAGCCGCTTGAATTTCTCATGAAGCAGCGTCTGTACCTTACCCACTGCTGACGCTGCGATGCTGCGTTGTTGAATGCAGTGGGATAGAGGGTCGAGTCTGAGAAGGAAACAAAACACTTGACGTGCTGGGACACAGCTGTCGTTCTGGCGTGATGCTTTTTAGCATTCCGCATCGGGGGCGGAAGGAGAGAGAATGAGGCAGCGGTCACAAAAGGCTCGACTCAGACTCGCATTATCAGGTGGCTCCGACGCCCTGTTCCCGCTTAGCACCTTTTTATAGTGGGAAGACACAGACACACACACCCACACACACACATACACACACACACACACAGAAACCGCTCCGACCCTCCAGGTAGTCTCCGGGGAGGTCTAACGCCCAATTAACTGGCAGCCTTTTGACATCTTTCAAAGCGCCGGCCACCCGCTCGCTGCGGGTCGTGGTGTCATTGTGTGCGTTGGCCTCGCTACAATCCCCTCTGGTCCTTCCGCTGCCGCCACTCACCAGCAGCCGACGCTCAAACGGGAAGAAGCGTCTAAATGCCACCTGGTAGATGTGAGGTCACCTTGGCGGGGTCCGGCCTGGCTCGGCGGGTGAGACCGGAGTGGTCCTGCGGCGGCTCGCTGCTGTAGGTGGGTTTGGGGTTTGAGGTGTGGTGGTCTGAGGGATCGCTCCTTTGTTTGTTTTCTTTCAGAGGACCACCTGTCTTGTTCTGCAGCTCTGAGGTGTTTGCACTCATGACCCCCCATGGGCACAGACGCAGGAACCAACAGGGAACATCTTATTTGGTGGTCCCCTCCTCTTTTTGCCCTACACATACACACGCACGCACGCTCTCACACCCACAACCACATACACATGCACGTCAGCAACACATGCGCAGACTTGTGCCATCGATGGGTGAAATATGCAGCAGGGGAAGAAGTACTCTGACCTTTTACTTAAGTAAAAAAAAAAAAAAAAAACTGATACAAATTTCTCTTTCAAAAGTGAAAGTACCACATTGACATTTCTGCTTTTGTAAAAATATAAGTATTTGAGCTTATAATATTAGGAGCATTCATGCATATCCTAATTGCAATTTACAAAGAAGTAGTATAGGTATATTTACAAATACAAATCCGTAAAGTAAAGAAACGTAGTAGAGTATAGGCAGTATGAGATGTAAGGCCGAGATGTTTGGGGCTGGATCTCTGCGGCCCGCCCTCCCAGGTGATGATTGTGTGTCTGAACGCTCCAGTTCTCTTGGCATGGTCATGGTGGTGCGTCTGAAAGGCCCCGGGCCTCCACGCCTCTCTGCCGCTGCCCGCGCTTTGTACGACCTGCATCTCCAGCGGATGATAAGCACCTGGACGGGCGAGGAGATCTTGCCTCATGAATGTGTTGTGAAGTTGTGTGAGGGCTCTCTGTGTTGTTTGTTGGCGTGGTAGATTTGATCATCTGGAGGGAACAAGTGCAGTCATTTGGTGACTCTGCACTCCGTGTTGAAGCCGGCGCTACATACCTTGACAACAGGGCCGGGCCTTATCGATATAATATTGATTATAATATCTATATCACGATACCAGACACAATATCCACTGGAATTTTGATTGTTGTCATGCTGCGATATACTGTAGTTCAATGTTGTGCTTTACTGGTCTGCAGTGGTCTGAACTTCGCAGACTCTTGAAGCTGTTCGAAGCACTACTTGTCATCCTGAAAATGTCATGAATATCTCAATATCAAGGTAAAAAAATATTTGGGTTTTAGAATTTGTCAGGATCGCCCAGCCCTACCTTTACCATAGGGTGTGTGTGTGTGTGTGTGTGTGTGTGTGTGTGTGTGTGTGTGTGTGTGTGTGTGTGTGTGTGTGTGTGTGTGTGTGTGTGTGTGTGTGTGTGTGTGTGTGTGTGTGTGTGTGTACGCCCATATCTGTACTCACAGCTCTATACATCTGTCCCTCTCTGCTTATGTAGAATGCGTTCACATTTGTACATTCCGATTTCCGCTTTCCGCGTGTGTGTGCGCGTGTGAGTGTTTGTCCGTCCTCAGAGCAAGTGGCCTGTGCTTTTTAAAGCATGTCTAACAAATGTAGCCTCTCTGATGTGGCTTCCTATGACATGGCTGCTGCTCCAGCTCCCCGACTGTGTTCTAATTTAGCCCAGTGCAAACCCACAGCCAGAAATGTGAGCGGACACACACACACACACACACACACACACACACACACACACACACACACACACACACACACACACAACCACACACACACACAAATGCTCAAACACATGCTCATACATGTATCCACGCACAGCTGACCAAGGCACATGCACACAAGCGGTTGAAAACAACACTTATAGATGAAGGAAATTGAGAGGAATTAAAAACACATTCCCGTTCGACTGAAAATCCATTGTTTACAGAGCGCGTTTCAGTCTCCGGCTGGCCTATGAGGGTCCATTATGTCCATTGAAATATGTTTGGAAGGTATTTACACCCCTGGGGGGTCGGGGGTGGGGGGGGGGGTGGAGCTAAACCTCAGGGGTCTTGACACCCAAAATAGACCAAAGGGGAAATACTGAGTAAAAACAAGAAAAAGAGAGAATGAGCAAGATGAGGCCATTTCCGCCCCATGAGAAGAGCATTGTGGAAGAAGAGAGAGGGGAGGAGAGAGGAAAGTGCAGGAGGAGGAGAAGAAGAGACAGGGGAGGCCGCTGAGGGGAAGTGTGAACAGAGGATGGTGGAAAGAGAAGAATGAGGGGAGAGAGATAGAGGGAGGGAGAGAGGGAACGAGGGGAAATGAAAAGAAAGAGGCCATTAATTTAGTGCTGTGGGAGGGATCTCAAGGTTACTGGTCTTTCTTTGCCAGGCCCTCCTAGGTTGACTGACGCCTTTGTGAGGAGGCCAGCAACCACATAACCACACGCTCATGCGCGCACACACACACACACACACACACACACACACACACACACACACACACACACACACACACACACACACGTTCTAAGAAACTCGTTTTTTTTTGTTTTTTTCTTTTTTCTACAAGCCACTATCTCTCTCTCTCTCTCTCTCTCTCTCTCTCTCTCTCTCTCTCTCTCTCTCTCTCTCTCTCTCTCTCTCTCTCTCTCTCTCTCTCTCTCTCTCTCTCTCTCTCTCTCTCTCTCTCTCTCTCTCTCTCTCTCTCTCTCTCTCTCTCTCTCTCTCTCTCTCTCTCTCTCTCTCTCTCTCTCTCTCTCTCTCTCTCTCTCTCTCTCTCTCTCTCTCTCTCTCTCTCTCACACACACGCACATGCACACACACACACACACACACACACACCTACTGACACACACAGATGGCCATTAATGAGCGCCACAGTGAGAGCAGCACAGGGGCCTTTATTTATTTCCCATAATGGACCTGATGATTTACTGTGATGTGCACATAGACGCGATGGTGGCGCTGATCTGTGAGCGTCCCGCCTACACAAGCAGGTAGAGACCCCTCGGCCTCGCCTCGCCTCCCTGCGCTGCTTCCTGTTCCACGGTCCAGACAGGGCCCAAACGGGACACTCAACACTTAACGGGACACCCTTCTCATATAGAAGAAAGGTCATGCAAATGCAGCTCACTTTTTTTTATCTTAACTCTACCCTAACCATACGTGTGTGTTATGACTTGGAATTGACCTTCTGCAGTGAGCCACCAGGTTATCCATTGGTTCGGAATCTTGATTCATTATGAATGGCTTGACAGTGAAAAGGTTGCTTCCCACTTCTTTTAACCTGATTCTCAGAGTCCTGAAAAGGTTCACTGAGAATCGTCAGTGCAGCAAGGTTCTCAGTCTGAGACGTTTTGGTTGCTTTTACCAGAAAGAAACCCGAAAAAATATTCAAACAATATTTTGGAGGTCATGACAGTGATGATACAATTCGGAATGTTGTTGTTTTTTTTTTCTCTGTGCCTATTATGGTCCTTTTTATACGTATTCATATAGGTCTCTGAGGTCCCAAAAATGTGTTTATTGATGTTTTTTGCCGAAAATGCCACTCAGATTACGCATTTCAGCCATTGTGACATTCTTCTTAACCCGGACTGTTCCAACACAGGCTGTTTCAGTGTGTGTAGCTTTAAATTCAAATGAGCAGCCAGGCCCCTAGTTCTGAGCCAATGGGGTTTGAGCTTTACTATGGGCTCCGTTTTATTTACTCTGTAAACTTTCACTGATTTCACCTTATCAGAACAGTGAAATCTGTTTCTGAACAAATTTCAGGTGAGAAATAAGCAATCCAGTTGCTGAATCTTCACTCATATTAAATCTACAAGGCCTCATTTTTTATTTTTTTATATATATTTTATGTTTTTAACCTGCAACCTATTTGTATGCCATTGCATCCTGGACAGAGTTAGTCTGCAAGTGAAGTTCAACTTCTCAACCTGCAATGCAACTCTTTATTTTTTTCTTTAATCATCAATAACTGCTGCAATAACTCTGTCCTGTGGACGACCTGTAGGATGACCAGAGCACAGTTTTTTTGTTACACAGAACCACCACCAATCCCCCTTTTTGGAGAACCATCTTACCATGTTTTGGTCTTTAAACAACTAATCATCATTACTAATCCAAGAGGGGGAGAATCACCACGGGTGAGACAAATAAACATGAACCAACATGTTCATGGAAAAACATAAACATAGAAACATCAGACAACAAAAAAAAAACAGAGTCAAGTCCAGGAAAAGTGGACCAGCAATTGGTCACGTGGCCTCTTCCTGTCATAGTTATGGAAGTAAATGAGGGAGGAAAGGAGAGGAATGCAACCAGGAGGGTGCTGGGGTGTGTTCAAAGCAGGTGTGTGTGTGTGTGTGTGTGTGTGTGTGTGTGTGTGTGTGTGTGTGTGCGTGTGCGTGTGTGCACGTGTGCGTTCACATTTAAAAGTTTGTTTTGGCTGTGGTTGCCGTGCTCCAGGCTGGTGGTAGACGCAGACACCGCACCGCGATACAACGGGACTCTGGCATGCAGGGATCAGATGGAGCAGATGACCTTTTACGACGTATGACAGCTGCCGTCAGCTCGTGCAGAGAGTAGGGAGAGAATAGAAAACGTTGGAAACAGAGCGTTCAGAGTGTTTTGTTCACAGCGATTACTTTGTCATTCGTTTACCTCATAATTTGACACTTTGGCCACGTTTTATATTAACATCCGACATTATATATATATATATATATATGGCAGAAAATAAGGAAGAGCGTTATAGGTCGCCTTTATAGTGTAAAGCTTTCTTTTATTATTGTAAATAGCGTCATTGGTTAAAATACACATTCATGCACACTCACACTTTTTAGGCCTGTCACTTCTTGCTTAGTTAATACATAGGAGCCAAAACGACTAAAGTGTAAGTACCTCTAACAGCCTTAAGATTTACTGCGCCCTTTTCTCTCTGTCTCTCTCACACACACACACACACACACACACACACACACACACACACACACACACACACACACACACACACACACACACACACACACGTGTTTTCATGGAAGTGCTTAATTCAATGAAGAGGCCCGTTAAAATCAGACACATTCATGGCAGTCCTTGGATCGTACGAGGCAGTGCTTCCACTCTGGGTCAAAGGATGCACATCGTGCGCACACACACACTCACATGACACACTTGCGCTGCACCCGGACACTTTGTGAAGTCTCATTCACACAAAGTGATATCGTTGACGAGTGTATGGAGGAATTATGCTGTAATTTAGAGAGCAGCTCGTTGGGGCGGATGACAGGGACGTTACAGAGCAGAAGGCAGCGATTAAAAGCATCGCTGCTGCTGCTGCTCTACTAATACGTACCTGTGATGCACACTTCCACTGAAAACTGAACTGAACTGAAACTTAGCAGCATCTGTCATCAAGATCTATCTGATGCATTTCTTCCATATTCAGAGTACCGGATACAGTCAGGATGGGTAATGTAGAGCAGTGGTTCCCAACCTTTTTCACATCAAGGATCCTCAGCTTTATACTCATCAGGCCACGGAACCCATTTGATAAGATTCTGGTATTCGAGATATCTGAGAGATTTTTATTGTTGGATATGAGCTTGTGTTTTCATAGTGAAGTTAGTGAGATCACGGTGAAACTGGGATCCAAACTGTGTAAATGAAATAGCAGTGAAGTTGAACTATTAATCATTGTTCTGAGGACCCCCTGGAACCTCTTGGAGGACCCTTGAGGGTCCCCGGACGCCACATTGAGAACCACCATACAAAGTGAATAGAAAGAAAAGTAAAACTGCACTTTTTAACGTCATGAAAGGTGAAGCTGAATTCTTGGCGAGAAACTGCGTAGTTCACTTTTTGGATTCGAAACGGCATAAGGGTCGTCTAACCCTGAACCGGACTCTGACATGTAGGAGTGAAGGGGGACTTTCGCTGGATGTTGAACTTCATGAACGTTTTCTATCAAACTGAGCCGTACAGTTCTCAGTTGTAAATGCCATTCTGACGACGCCTGTTAGTCTGCTGTTTGTGGCTGAAGGCTAAATCAGGCTCTAACCCTGTCTGGAACGGGGAAATTATTATAATGATGATTGATTATGATGAACGGAAGGCATTTCTGCTACTGCCCGTGTCACGATTGTCCCGTGTTGGCTCCATGCCGTCTTCCCGACCTTTAATGACCTTCGGTCCCTCTGTATTCCCTTTCTCCCCGCGTAGGTGTGCGGAGCAGCGCCGAGTGTTCCTGCGGGCGCAACCACTTCACGTGCGCGGTCAGCGCCTTCGGAGAGTGCACCTGCATCCCCGCACAGTGGCAGTGTGACGGAGACAACGACTGCGGAGACCACAGCGACGAGGACGGATGCAGTGAGTCCACCTCCGCCTCTCCCGTCTCTCTTCTGCCTCTTCCTGTCTCTCCCTCCTGCTTCTCTTTTAGTCATCGTGCTTTCCTGGGATAGAGTGTTTTGGGATGGAGTGATGCCACTTTCCCCCTTCCAATTACTTTTATGGAATAGACTTAATCCAGATAGTTGGGGGCCTAAGAATCAGAATATTGACATGTAATAGTTTTGCTCATTTTGAACATACATCTATGTCTGTCAAGGTATGGCTGGGCAATATATTATTTTTGTTGTGATATGAGACTATAGCTAAATTTGTATTTTAAAGTTGCATTACAGTAAAGTAATGCAATTTTCTGAACTTTATAGACTCATAGTTGTATAGATTGCCTCTACCTGCTTGGTCACAATATCTACAATACTAACTGTTTATCATACATCTCAAAAATGAGTACGTAAAAATCTTGTAAAAGCACCGGTAGTCATCCGCAAAATTATCATCAAATTATCGATATGGAGCAATTTGATTATTCACATTCAGATCGGGGTTCAGATAGCGGGTCAGACGCCACCCCCCCCCCCTCCATAATTTGAACCATTCCATCAGATATGGATTTGCTTTTTCCACACTTAATCACCGCGGCACCGTGTCTGCGCTGTGTCCTTTCAGCACCACTGTGCAATTGCGCGTAGCGGAGACGGATGTTGGGAATTCCTTCTTTACTATGTTCTGGGCCCGGCCCATAGCCTACACCAACGTTTATTCAACAATTTAATATTGAAATGATTAAATTAGTTGTTTTAACCTGAAACTGAGTGAAACCCTTTTGCCGAATCAGCAAAGCATTTCTTTGCGTGCATTTTCGAACGTGGGCTAAAATAAATTAATTGTGATGAATCAGATATTGAGTTATAGAAACCCTAAAGAACTGCGTGGTTCCACCCCACACGTGATGGCATTCTGACGCAGCGAGCGTCGTCTGAAATGAAACCCCATTTTGCCACTCGACTCCTGTGTGCGATGTGCCTGCATTACGGGACAGGGCAGTAGGCAGTTGACATCGCGGCCACAAAGAAAAGCTGTGATGATCGGGATTCTTAGAAAGAATTGAGGAGGCGAAACTCCTGCAGTGCACGCCGGCACGTGCACGCACGCGCTCTGTTCCCTCTCCCGTTTAGAAAACAGTACTTTTTGTTTTTTTTGTTTTTTTATTTTGAATGTTTTGAATAGGCTATAAAGTTTTTAGTTGGAACGTAAAACAGTCGGTCGATTAGCCGACACACTTTAACATCCCTAATGGCAACAAGCCAATCATGGAGGGGCTCGCTGGACTCTCAAACGGCCCTTTTGGATCCAGCCAGCACCTCAGGGGGCTCAGGGCTGGAAGCCGTGGAGCAGCGTATCCAGCTGCTGGGCTCCCGGTGCCCGCTGCTATAATGCTTGACTGACTTTTGGCATCGGGCTGCGCCACGCTCCGGAGATGTCTTGGCAGACGGATTTCCACCGGAGTATTTTCCTTGCAGAGCGTGTCCATTGGTCAAGTAGTGAAAAAAAACGAAAAGAACCTCCGCGGCTCGGCCATAACACTTCTCTGCATCAGTGTGGAACGTCAACAGCAGCGATGTCGACTTTTCTTGCTTTCTCCCAGATACAGCAGAGAATCAGATGCCGTTCTTGTGTGTGTGTGTGTGTGTGTGTGTGTGTGTGTGTGTGTGTGTGTGTGTGTGTGTGTGTGTGTGTGTGTGTGTGTGTGTGTGTGTGTGTGTGTGTGTGTGTGTGTGTGTGTGTGTGTGTGTGTGTGTGCGTGTCTATTGTGATATAATCTTCTATCTGTCTTGTGCTGTGACATGGGAGGGGATGCTAAGCGCTATTGATTCCTGACCAATAGAATGTTGAGCGGGTCTGATCGCTGCGTATTGATCCGTGATGCGCTGCCTGTTTGCAGCCGAGCAGGCCCACGGAAGCATTGACAGATTTCGCAGCGTTCAGCCGGACCTTCCCAATCCATTAGGGCCGTCTGATCGATTTGGTTGCTGCTTAACTCTGCGCTCTGCCTGTCCGTCCTCTTGGACTCGGTCCAGTCAATCTCTTAATCACAGAGCTCATATCGGGGAGATTTGCGCCATCTTAAGTGGCCTGCTATTGAGTTGTCTCACTATCACTATCTATCCTGTAATTTGTCCTGACAAAAGCCGTCTCATTATGCTACGAAGGTACAGTGCCTACAGCTGATTCCACCAAGCCACATCAGCTTCTTACCAATGGCCTCATGTCGTGAGCGGGAATTATGAGCGGTGGTTTTTCCGATTTTTTTGGTAATCAGGAGGAAAAGCTCAATTTACCAGTTAATCTTTGTTCCAACCCTCAGATTTGGTCATGATCTTTGGTTTATTGAGGCTGAAAGATCAGGTCCTGAGACAGGCGGCTGAAATGAGGTTCCTCTGCAGGGTTGCCGGGCTCGGCCTTCTTTGCCATCTCGGAGCCGTGGGAAGCTGCCCGACTCCAGTTGCAGTGCCAATGCCTTG
>NC_137190.1:4991884-5034384 GCF_960531495.2 Zeus faber | reverse complement strand
TTGTCAAAACTTTCCAAAACCCGAAAATAGAAGCAATATTTAAGATCTGAGCGATCATCAGCGATCTGTCAGTTGGACACCTGTATACTGCTGTTTAAAATCACATTACATTTGTATGAGTGTAACTTTGTTTTTTTCTTTCCCCCCGCCGACTGGATGGAGGGGGATGTGGAACGGTCCTTTCTCTCCGTCTCCCGTGCTTTGCATTCCTCTGGGGTTTGCACATAATTTGGGACAAACTGAGCGTTGTTATCAGCGATGGCGGAGACAAACACCTGGACCCGTCTCATTCCACCTCCTCAGGGAGACGGAGCAAGAAGGTTGCCGTCAGGTGTGTGTGTGTGTGTGTGTGTGTGTGTGTGTGTGTGTGTGTGTGTGTGTGTGTGTGTGTGTGTGTGTGTGTGTGTGTGTGTGTGTGTGTGTGTGTGTGTGTGTGTGTGTGTGTGTGTGTGTGTGTGTGCGTGTCATCTGAATCCCGGTCGCTGTGACATCACTTGGTATGAGGTGAGTGAGTTTGCCATGGCAACAAGTTAACCGTCTCAGCGGTTGTTGCTCATAAGAAACAGGAAAATATTATTTGACTGTAGTGTTGTTGGAAGCATCCGCACACGCAGAAGGAGATGGCTTAAAGTTCAGTCCTTCTTTTCTAAAGTGCATTTATTGTGCGCACACGCAGTGAGGTCTCTGGAGAAATGGCTTTAGAACGGCATCTCAAGACTGTCAGACAAGAATATATATGAGAACAAAGGTCTCATAAGGCCTCATTCATGATCACTGCGCCGCACAGATTTGTGCTTAAATCTTGCCTGCGCACAGTTTAGGCAAAAATTTGTGATTCAGCATTGTGTTCTTACTCGTTCGTAAGAAAATGTAGAGCTGCCTCGGACCATGCGTACACTGAGATCACCAAGATGTCAAGAGTCCTGGAAAATGAGTTTCCGAGCCTTTAACCCAAATGTGGCGTATGAGAACCTAAATGATTAAAAAGGAGTAAATATTCAATATTATACAATATTTAAAAAATCCATATTTACTACCGATAGTAATCCGACACCGTGCGCGCGTGCATGTGCGTGTGTGTGTGATAAACTTGTCCTTGAGCAACCCAATTACCCTCCTGAAAACTCCTCCTCAAAACTACGCTTTTTGTGTGAGTCTCTCATGTGTGTGTGTGTGTGTGTGTGTGTGTGTGTGTGTGTGTGTGTGTGTGTGTGTGTGTGTGTGTGTGTGTGTGTGTGTGTGTGTGTGTGTGTGTGTGTGTGTGTGTGTGTGTCCCTGCCATCCACTCCTACATCGAGGCCTTTGTTTTGACATGTTATTTATGTTATTTATTATATACGTACATGTTATTTAACCTCAAATTTAGCTAACAACACAGATGACAGTAATCTGGGGATGACAAAATACGGCCTCAGAAACTAACACATTCATACTGGTCAAATATCAGATGAGATATGGCGGAGGTGGAGACCTTGATATCTCTCTAACATCGGTGGTTTTTTTTTCCCCTCCATTTAAGTATTTAAGCACTGCGTGGTGTTGCCGGGGAGATAAGCTGGGTCGAGGCTGATAAATTAGTCTCATCAGGGCTCTTTGATTTAGCGTTGTGCCTCTTCAAGGCCATTTAAAGGATGCGGCCAATACCTTCTCCAAGACATATATCAAACTTAAACACACACACACCTACAGGAGGGAGGGAGGGAGACTTTTGACTTTTAAGGTTCCTTTATTTGCAGTAAGTGATGTCACAGATAGCTGAATACGAGGGAACCAAAAACCAACAAAATTAGAGACAAATGACAGGAAAATCACAGGTCAGTACAGAGCATAGACATCTCTAGGTACTAACTATACGAACTATTAACTACTAACTATAATTAGGTCTGAGGGATCTGTTGATGTCTTCACCATGTTTGAGACAGCTGTTCACTGCACCCTCTGTAGTCCGAGAGAGAGAGAGAGAGAGAGAGAGAGAGAGAGAGAGAGAGAGAGAGAGAGAGAGAGAGAGAGAGAGAGAGAGAGAGAGAGAGAGAGAGAGAGAGAGAGAGAGAGAGAGAGAGAGAGAGAGAGAGAGAGAGAGAGAGAGAGAGAGAGAGAGAGAGAGATACCAACCACAGAAAAATCACTGGTTAAGAATGAGGGAATCATCCTGGACAGAGTACAGCACCTCCCCGACACCCCATACACTTCCAATAGTGTCTAATTTGCCAGTCGCAAAAACTAGCAAAAGGAGGAGAGAACACCGCCATCGAGAGAGAGAGAGACGCCTCTTTTGTTGCCAATTTGTGTTTAGAATTGAGTGAGATCAATAGATACATCGATCAATTGATTGATAGATTTCTAAACAAATAGTGATGTTATACTGCTCCGGCAGACAAGGCAACCCGACCACACAAGGTATGGGCAACGGCCCAAATCTGGTTGCCTGGGGAAACTGGGCAACCGTTATGGTCGAGCGCTGAGTGCCCATTTCGTTGGAACACCACTGAACTAAACGTCTGCTCCAATGATTAGAGATTTGGTGTGTGTGTGTGTGTGTGTGTGTGTGCGTGTGTGCGTGTGTGCGTGTGTGCGTGCGTGTGTGCGTGCGTGCGTGCGCAAGATATCTTACGCATTAACGACGCACTCCCATATTCTTGGGTGGAGTTTAATTATTTATTGAAGTGTCTGGTTTTTGAAGCGGGATTCTTTTTCTCTCTCTTTTTCTTGCTTCGCCGTGGCAAACATGAAAAAATGCTGATGCTCGGTTGAATTCGCGTCATCAAAAATGAATCAAACTGCTCAACTTTCCTGGGAATGGATTCCATACGGCGTGCACGCTCCATGATATAGCGCGGCTAACCACGCCACCCTCCAAAACATGTGAATAATACATCAGAGGGAGCAGCTCTGCGGCTTCAGGTCATTACAGTGAATCTGCTCCACATGTAACATGAAGACAGCTCCTATAGATACAAGGACGCAGCAGCTGTGGAGGGATAGAGTTTAAACTCTCTGGTCAGGGAGGGAGGGTGGGTGGGAGGGAGAGACGTTATTGAACTGAGAAAGGGAGAGGTGGAGAGGGATGAAATGATGATGAAGGGAGAAAATGAGAGCTGCCTAATCTGTATGTATGTGTATTTCCTCTCTGTCTCTCTCTTGTTTGCTCTTTCCCTCCCTCTCTCTCCCAATTTGTCTTTCTCTCTGTCACTGAATAATGTAATATCGATGCAGAGGTATATGGGTCATAGTGCTTCTGACACAACGCAAATGTGTGTGCACACGTGCACACACACACACACGCACACACACATACACACACACACACTCTGACTGGAGGCCAGAGAGCTGTCTGTCTTTCAGCCTCGCTTGCTGGCTCCATGCATGACATAATACATTTTTCATAAAGTCCATTCCTTGCTGTCAATACTTTGTCTAGTATCTCGTATTGACAGGCAAGTGTGCGTGTGCATGGTTCACATGGAGTCCATTGTCAGAGAGCTAGGCCTTCTTTCTCTCTATCCCTCCCTCTCTCTCTCTCTCTCTTTTTCTCTCTCCCTCTTCCTCTCTTTCTAGCTCTCGGCAGACTAATTAAATTAGCTCTGTCTGAGGATGACAAAGAGGGCTAGTCATTCAGGGGCTTGTTCTGATAGAGTGTGTGTGTGTGTGTGTGTGTGTGTGTGTGTGTGTGTGTGTGTGTGTGTGTGTGTGTGTGTGTGTGTGTGTGTGTGTGTGTGTGTGATATATTGGCTGTCCAGGCCAAGTTCAGACTCATGGTGCTGTTCAGCTAAACGAAAGCTAAACTGAGAACGCTGCAGTGTACATGTTTAAAGTGGCGCTGTTGTGCTGTTATGGCTGCACAGTGGCTCAGTGGTCACGACTGTTGCCTCCCAGCAGGAAAGGTCCTGGGTCCTGAGCTGTCCCGGCTCCTTTCTGTGTGGAGTTTGCATGTTTTCCCCTGTTTGCGTGGGTTTCCTCCCACCATCAACGACATGTATGTTAGAGGTTAATGCTCCTCTCTGGGCGCTGCACCGCGGCTGCCCACTGCTCCTCAGGGTGTGTAGGATGGGTCAAATGTATAGGACAGATTTCATTCTCAGTGTATCCGAGGAAAAAAAATCTACGAGAAAGAATCAAATCTATGGCATGGTTTCTCGTGGGTTTTTATCTTTTAGTGTCGAGTTCAGTTTCGTCAATTTCATCCAATACCATCAGTGCTTGCTTTTTCGTGTTCTCACTTGGCGTCGTCTTCCACGGCTCCAGATCTGATAGAAACGGTGGTTCACAGTGAGCCTTGAAGGCCTGTCTGCCCGAAATACTGAGGATGCATCAGATAACCAGATATGAATCCGATATCCCAGCATCCGTTTCTGAAAAACCTGAAAAACGTCTCCCGAAAACAAATGGAAAGGACCTACTTTCCAACAACAACAAGAACAAGTCCTTTCTTTGAAGTCCACAGCAACATGTGAAAACCGAGGTTGGACGAGAAGCGTTTCATGTTTTTCTACTTGCAAACTCACCTTTTTAAACCTCTGCTTTTCTTGTAGCGTTTCCTCCCTCGAGTGAATCCTGTATCTGGTTGGTTTCATGTGGCTGAGCTCATTGTTGTTGTTGTTGTTGTTGTTGTCTCCAGTGCTCCCCACCTGCTCACCGCTGGACTTCCACTGCGACAATGGGAAGTGCATTCGCCGCTCCTGGGTCTGCGACGGGGACAACGATTGTGAGGACGACTCTGACGAGCAGGACTGTCGTAAGTTCTCACCTCCCTTGTCACAAACACACACACACACACACACACACACATACTCTCTCACACGCACATAAATGTCACGGTGCCGGGGGGGTGGACGGATGTGGGAGGAAGTGTTTGTTTTGCATGAGACGGGGGGCAGCGGCCCACTCATCCTCCAGAGCAAACACGCGAGGTGCGCGTTAACGAGAGGTCAGCGCTCCCACGCCAAGCGCACCTGACTTGGGCTCTGACCTCTCACCTCAGTTTATCCACTTCCTCTTCCAGCCTCGCTGAGCGTGTTCCTGCCCGGGCCTGGGGCCGCCGCCCTGAATAGTGCACGTCATCCCCGTTCGACTGGCGGCCCGAGGCCTATGTATTAATGCCAACTGACTCTAGGCTATTATCTAGGGATGTGTTTGAAAATGTTTGAAGAGTTTGTTTGAAGTGTCTTTGTGAATTGATGAAGATAATTTGAAGAAGTGGAAGGTAGAAGGTGGTTTTGCATTTTTGCATATTTTTCTTTGTTTTACAAGTGTAGCTCCACTCTCAACAATGAAAACCGCATGGTGAATTTGTTGTATCCAGTTATCCATTATAGAAACTTCCATGCACAACTATTTCCCGCTGTGTGGAATCATCCTGCAGCTTGTACTCAGAATCAATTCCTGTGACGATGCACAGTGGTACCTCGACTCAACTTTCTGTTTTTATTTGTTTTTGATTTTTTTCTGTGGCGCAAAAATGCGATCATTTGGTCCCATTCCTTAATTTCTATTCTGAATGTTGTCTGTGAAATGTTTGATCACTTTTACAATTATCGGAATCATTATTTTGTCTGATATGATTGCAGATAAAATAAAAAATGCGCTCCTCTGGCACATGGTTAAGCCTCTTTGTGACGCGGCGCAGCACAGGAAGGTGCTTGTCTAGGCTCTCAAATTCACAGGAGATGCAAAATAAGGACATAAACAGTATATCAAAATTGAAGATGTAAACTTCAATTCACTGAAACCTTCAACTAAAACCCGATCGCAAACAAAAAGCAGCGTGGGTTTCCGCTCATTCGTCACCTCACTTATGTTGTCACAGCACGGTAGCAGACGGGTGTGGTGGTTTCGCCTGCCGCACGCCACTCGAGTGCCGATTTCAGGGCCTTCCAAGACAGAGACACAGACAATGGGGTAGAAAAATACCCGTTTATTGCAGCTAGTGGGCTAGGTGGAACAAGCCCGGAGCAGATGTACAACATGTCATGACAAGGGCTCCTCAGCTGTGTGTGTGTGTGTGTGTGTGTGTGTGTGTGTGTGTGTGTGTGTGTGTGTGTGTGTGTGTGTGTGTGTGTGTGTGTGTGTGTGTGTGTGTGTGTGTGTGTGTGTGTGTGTGTGTGTGTGTGTGTGTGTGTGTGTGTGTTTAACCTGTTGATGAGTCTAACGAGCAACAGGTGTGAAGCCACACTGATCCTGGGCCCAATTCCCTAGACCCAGGACAAGTGTGGCTGCTTAAACCACACCACAATGGGCAAACATTGTAATAATTCATCCAACGAGTAATTTCCCGAAGCGAGCGCCACGTTCCACCATGTTTATTTACACTCGCTCCTACGTGCAGATAGCTTAACGCACCACCGTGTCGTAAAGTATTGCCATAGTCCCGCCGCATTATCAGATTTGTTATACGTCACGAGTAAATAGCCAATCAACCCTGTATTCCGTATTTGTGGGAGGGACGTGGGGAAGAGAAACGCGGAGAGAGATGCATGGCTGAGACGAGAGGCTGTTTTTACAAAGGCTGATGTTGCTGAAATTGAAATAAACATCACAATCATTATCTTCTATTTCTATGATGACAATACCCAGTCAATTTTTTTGTGGTCTCATGTGACCCCACTGAAATGCCTGAACTTACGTTACGTTTGGGTGTAGCCTACTAGCAGAAAAAAAGCGATTTTTCACGACCCCCTGTTTCAGGACTCCCTCATCACTGTTTAAAAAGTGATGAGGGATTTCATTCAACAGAGACAAAAGCAAACCGCTTTTAAATCAGTCACTTATCTCTTCAGCCCGAGTCCCCACATAATGCAATTTGTTGCAGTAAAAGATGGCTCATGTTCATTGACCCTTTATTTATGCAGTGATATTTTTGTGTAACTCCACCAATAATAACATTGTTTTGAATGACAGGTTCCCTCTTATCATAACATTATGTAACATTCATAGAATTGAAACCAACTTACACACAAAGACTTTCCAACGCTTTTGTGCTGCAATAAGTGAACCATGTTTGTGCTGGAATAATTTAAAGCACATTCTCGTGTTTTGTCCCTCTTTTAACTTTCTCTTTCGAAACCCCCTTTCATGGCAGATGGTTTCATGGCACCACAGAAAACGCCTAAAAGTGCAGTATGGGGACTATTACACTTAACCAACAACAGGGAACACAGTGTGTAAAAGATGCAAAGCAAGCGTCAGTATGGGAGGAGCAATGGCAAAAGTAAAAAAAATAAAAAATAAAAATGCTTCAAACCTTTGGTCCCATCTTCGGATTCATTACCGTGCATTGTACAACACAGCACTGGAGAAACATGAAACTGAATCTCACCACAAGACAATGACTCCATCTCAGCGTTAGAATACAGGGAATGTTTCAAAGACAAAGAAAGTGGCCAACTTCGGACGAAACATCTAAACTTTTTCACAAATTACTGGCACCAACCTTTCACAGTGGTGTCTGATGCTGGCTTTAAGCGCCTCACGGCTGCAGCTGAACCAAGATGTTCGCTGAAAAGTGAAGTATTACTGCACAGAAATGCTGAAAAACATTCACCCCAAGGTTGTACATAAGATAAAAGCCCTGATCCAACCAGAGAATGCTGGCCACGCACTCTCTTTCACCACAGACTGCAGAGTCACTGATGAGCCTAACATGCTGCTTTATTGACAGTGAATGGACCAGAAGGCAGGTGGCTTTGAATAAAGGCCGATGCATGGGTCCCACGCTGGGGGATATGTTAGAGAGACGTTCCTGGGCATGCTTGAGGATTGGAAGATGAGCAAGGTCCGTGTAGCGCCTGTGCTTCGAGACAGTGGAGCAAATACAGTGAAAGGAATGAGGCTCGCTGAACTGCCAGACCTCAGCTGCACAGCGCACTCATTACAACTTGTGGTGAACGATGGTCTGTCAAGTCAAAGAGCAGTACCGGACATCGTTGCAATACTAAAGAAGTGCGCGACCCATTTTCCACCACTGTTCTTGCCAAGCAGCTTTTGAGGGACATTCAGAGGGACCATGGCCGGCCGCAACACAACATAATCCTGGCCGCCCCAACAAGGTGGAACTCAATGCTCCACATGTTGCAAAGAATGACGGAGCAGAAGCTTGCTCTTAGCATCCACTCAGGCGAACACGGAGGGTTGGCCCAAACTCTCCTCCCAAAAGAAGAAGTGACACTGGAAGTGAGCCATTACAATTCATCAGTGTCATGCATCATTCCCTGTATCGGTACTGAAGATGATGACGGGCCCCCGACACAAGGCATCAGGACGCTCAGGCAAGTCATGAGGGAGAGCCTGATCAAACGTTTCTCAGAACAGCTTGAACAAGCAGAGGATGTGGTGCTGGCTTGTCTCTTGGACCCCCCTTTTGAGAAACATGCATTTTCCGTCTCCTCTAACTCTACATTGACCAAAGCCAAAGAATGGCTGAAAGAGGACGTACAACGGGGAGGTCAAGCTGCTATACAAGAGATCAGGCAAGAAAAGCGTGCTGCTATAGAAGGGGCCAGTGAGCAAGAGCAGGCTGCTGCACAAGGAAGCCATGAGAAAGACAGAAAGCCCAAAAGGCAACGGACACAACACACATCTTATCCCGTGTTGATGAGATGTTCACTTGTCTGCTAGGACCCCGCGCAGGTGACCCGTTAGCCAAAGCCCGCCCTGATAACGAGCCACATTTTCACCTCAGAGAGCCAGTGATTGACAGGCAAAAGGGTGATCCACTGCAATGGTGGAGACAGAATGAAGCACGCTTCAAATTACTTGCTTCACCAGCCAGAAAGTCTCTGTGCCCACCACCCTCCTCCGTACCAAGTCAGCGTGTTTTCAGTGGAGAAACGGGAGCCGTCTCACGGGAGAGCATGCAGAACAACTGTCTGCACCATAACCTGGTGCTGTTGAATTGGGAGTACTGAGGGGGTATTGGGGACGAGGACTTGGAGCGAAGGGTTAAAATTTTATTTTTTGTTTTTTGATTTATTTTGACTCTATTTATTCATTTTTACAGAAGTTTTTTTTACAAAACATTCTTTGTCAACAGTAAAATGTACCTGTTTTGAGCTATTTTGTTAATAATTTTTATCTTTTCAAAGTTTCACTTCAGTTTACAAGAAATGCTGCTAAGAGCTCCCTGCACTTTATTTTCAAAACATAATGTTGAAATATTCTGTTTTCTAAATTTCTAGTATTGAATTTAACATATGTTTAAAGGAAGTCTTTTACCGCAATTTTGACACACAAATTTTCATTTTCACTACAAATGTATATCGGTCCAAAGTATCGGTTATCGGTCTCCTTGATTAATAGTAATCAGTATCAGCCCTGAAAAAAACATATCGTTGACCCCTAGTTCACATTGAAGCGGGGTTGGGGTTCTTATCTTCAACAATCTCTTAAATCATAGGTCATCAAATCATATAGTCATAGGTTTCAGTTTTTGATGATGGTCCCAGCTGGTTATACCAGCCTCCGTCAAACCCAAAATAGGTGGCAGCTGCCCCCCAGGTCGAGGGGCCCACAGCCAGTGTGTATTTATACACTCATTTATTTAGATATCCGATGACTCTGCATTCCCACATGGTGCGACAGTAACTTGTACATCTTTTTCTTTTTACATCTGTGTATGTGGGTGGACATGTGTGCACATATAACCGTGTGTGCATCAGTATTGTTATATTTCGAGGTCACGTACTGCTTTTGAATACAAAGGCCTCTGTCGAGCTCTAAAAAGATATATTTAATTAAAAAAGAAATTCTGAAACTGTTAGTGTGGAACCCTTTAGCTCTGTTTTTGTCTCACAGAAGTTGAGGGGATTGACGCTTTGGGTGTTCAAAATCTGAATACAACAGCGTTGATTTAGTTGGTTTGACAGCGTAAAAACTTAAACTCAAACCGCTGAATTTCCATAGAATGAGCTTCACGTGCCTCGGTACCTGCGGCTGGTCGCGCTGTGCAAACACAGTGTCCGCTTACAGCGTCCAAACGCGTCCAGCACGACTCAGAACGCTGTTAAGTGTCAGATCTAATCCCCTTTAGATTCATGTGTGCATCGACGGCAGGCTGCTCATTCCACTCGCACCGTGACCGTGGGGTTTGGCGATCCAGTTTAATGACGTTTGGTCTGCATGGGCGGCCAAAAATAGTTTGGCCAACTGACTAATTCTGCTAATGCAGAATCCACATGGTGGAAAGAACCAGGTGGCTACCTTTGTGCGGCGTCATGGCCGTCTGCTTCAAGGAAAACCCTTGAGTTTCTCAGTCTTGTTTTTTGGGCGTCAACCTGAGCGATTGGCATCGGCCGACTGCTGTGCACCGGGGCTCGAGTGGTCTCCAGAAAATGTGCTCACGATTCACGTTCTACAAACGCATTTCAGTGGGCCGGAGATATTCTTTGAATACAAGATCAATTTAAAAGATTCTTAACGCCACTCACTCGGGTTGACTCCCCAGGTTGACTCGGGTTGATCGAAAAATAAGGTTTAGGTAAAAAAAATACTACAAAAATGCTTTATTTCTGCATTGCATTCCAACACATCAAATCCGAAGCGGGGGGTTTTTGTTTCCTTGACCTCGTGTGAAAAACGTCAAATAAATATTTGTTTTCAGAGTCTTGAGGGAGAAGGGCGCTCTAACAAGGACGCTGCCGAGCCCTGGAGCTGCTGGAGAGCGGGTCCGAGCGCCGCATTTTTACATATCATAGATAAGCAATAAGAAGAACAGAACAGATATCAATGATAAAAGGAGACGAATAAGGTATTCCATGTTAGTTTCAATTGAATTTAACAGACAAACAAACCGGGGGGAGATAAAACATCCTTGGCGGGGATGTAAAACATAAAACACCAAGGAGATCAGCGGGAAGACTCGCCCTACGAATACATTAGAAACTGAAACATGAACTGTAGTTACTTTAATTCTAGAAATACCTGTCGCGCTTGAAGAGCCAACCAAAGAACTGTACGACCGTCTGAATATTATAGGATCAGTCTTAAGTTCATTTGAATCTTTTTTGCCCCTTTCTTTGGTTCTCCGTCCGTAAATTCTGCGATTTCTCCTCCGTCCCCGCTGACCCACATACCGGCAGCCAGACGCATCGAATCTGGCCCTCACGGGGGGTCTGGCTGCTGTGAGACGCCCATGAATTTTTCATTTTCATGCCCCCTAAAATTTCCCCGTCCCGCCTCCTCCTCCACCATCAAAACGACTTATTATTTTATGCTTTCTTTCTCTTCCTCTCTCTCTCTCTCTCTCTCTCTCTCTCTCCCGCTTGCACTCTCTCTGTCTTTCCTCACTTCATCCTGTCACCACAGTCGGTCGTTCCTCCCGCCTCAGATTTCCTCCCTGTGCAGTTGTTGTGTTTTATTATTTAAAGAGACGGGGAGAGAATCCTGCGCGCTTCGCTGAACCTTCGGCACTTGTCAAAATATCAGATAAACAGGTGAGTGTGTGTGTGTGTGTGTGTGTGTGTGTGTGTGTGTGTGTGTGTGTGTGTGTGTGTGTGTGTGTGTGTGTGTGTGTGTGTGTGTGTGTGTGTGTGTGCAGGATAGAATTCTTGATGTTTTAGACATGTTGGGTAGAAAAACATGACACCATTTCAACATAAGATGAAGACACAAACTTGCACATGTACTCACACACACACACACACACACACACCAATGGAGCATGGTAATGCCCCCAGGTGATCTTTGACATTGAGTCGTCCGGTGAGTGATGAGCGTCCCGAGGGCTTGTTGACCCCTGACCTCCCGCTGTTTCGCCTTGTTGATGGGAGCCGGCGCCAGGCCGACAGAGCGGCAAAGAATCAATTAATTTCCCACCAGATTAATAATTGATAAAAAAACAAGTGCATTTAGTAGACAACCAGGGCGTGATCGATTTTTAATTTTTTATGAGTCAATTCTGAGGCTTTTTGGCTTTTTAGTCCTTTCGTGTTTTCGTCATTTTTCTTGCCCGGGAGGGTGAGGTGGGGGGCATTGGGGCCCAACGTTCAGGCATTTGAGGCCTATGAGACCAAAGAGAGACTCAGTTAAAGTAGTAATCCATGAGATATTCTGTGTTGAGTGGATTACACTACACTCTGCTCCACCACTAAGCCCATTCAAAAGTGTTTTTGTTTTTATTTTACCAGCAGGGTTTACCCTCGTCTTCGGGGAAGACAGTGACTTTCTTTCCTCCAAATGTTGCCTCCTTCTGATTGATTGAGCAATTGATTGGGTCATTTTTTCCTCAGTCACTTGTAGTGGCAAGGTTATTTTTTGTATTTGGGTGAATTTTCATCCGTATCCGTGTTTTTCACTGCTTTATCAAATTCACAGCGGCTGCCTCTCACTTTTTGCACCTTTTTGCCGGGACATGTCGACCTTGCCACCAACAATGGAAACTGCATATTAAGGATCTCATATGGGATTCCATCGTACAATACAGCAAAACTAAAATCATTTACCCCTTTACCACTTTAACATACTCTGTTGTAATTGTTCTCCCAGATGATTCATCGTGGTTTAGTTGTTTGTGTTTACAAGCATCTTCATGTTTCACTAATGCTGCTGCATGCCCAAATGGACCCAATAATCCTGATATTACCATGGAAACCGTGCTTTGTGCTGTTTGTGCAACACAACAGCAAATGGATTTCGCTGTTTAAATTGGCTCAGGGTTCCGAACGCTGGGCTGCCATATTGTATGCATGCAGCAGCTTTCCCCCAATGCGGAGATATCAGCTTCATCACGAACAGGGTTGTAGTAAACACAGGTTTGTTTGTTTGCGTGAGTCAAGGGGAATATCGATGCATCACCGCTACGGGGGAGCGTGCTGTTCGGGGAACTGAAGGATTGAAAGCGCCATTCTACCTCCAGCACTCTGTGTCCTCCAGTGGGTGAAGAAACAATGAATGAAATGAAATTCTAAATTTAAAATACCTCCTACTAGAACTGGCACGATGATGAAATATTAGTCAGCCGTTGTCATAGAAAATAATTTCAGTGAACAATCAAACATTTATTTTTCTTTTTATGTTCATTTTATTCCACTATAATGGCGGCGTCACATTAAATGAGTAATTACACAAGTCGATCCGTTGCAGAACAACCTTTTAACTTTTGGGAAGAACATTTGCGTCGACACCGCTGATTGACACGCACCTTTTTCACATTCTGTGTATTACGACATTTCTATCATTGGTCCATGATTCCCTTTAAATTTGGATGGAAACATGTGATTGTCCAATGGAACGAACCTACAAAATGGTTGCAATCTGCTCAAATGATTGCGCTCAGGCGTTTGTAATAATGTGTGAATGGTACATATTTTGGGAATCTCTCTGACTTGCACCGGCAGAGTGAGTGATGGGTCTCCTCCGTGTGGACCATCCATCACAGCTCTCCTACACTGACATGTTTTCTGGCCCCAGTAGGTTCTTGACTGGGAAGTAGCGATTGATCGCCTTGGTAACTGCATAACCGTCGAAGGGAATGTTTTCAAAATGCATTAAGCTATTCTCTTCCCTTTTCCTTTTTTCTTTGTTGAATCAATGAGGGCAGAAGCAACACAAAGGCAGGCTTGGAGCGTTCTATAAATGAATTAAGAAGGGGTGGCAAAGTGGAGGCTCCTGAAACGGTCCTAAATAATACCTCAAACAATTTAATAAGATTAAATTGCCCTACTGACCTTGCTGTGTGCAAGGTTTATGAACAACAAAAAAAATACTTTATTTTTTCATAATAATTTTTTTATACTCATATTTATCTGGTATCGGGGCTGTGTGGAGCCCTGTTTTGCGAAGCCAACAGAATCGGCCTCTCCTGCTGTCAACCGATCAGTCAGCAAAGGGACGTCCAGACCAAACTGCATGTTCATGACGAGCTTGGACCCGAGCTCATCGTCACTCTTTGTATTGTTTCCACTGATCCTTATAGATGTGTCTCTGTCAATTCAAATCAAATTTGCTTTATTGGCACGACAAGCATTCTTACATTGCCAAAGCATAACAAGACATAACAATTATAATTATAGAAGAGACAGACAATAATGAACAAATAAATTAATACAAATAATAGTAATAACAACAATAATAATAATAATAATAATAATAATAATAATGTCTCTCTCTGTCTCTCTCTCAGCTCCCAGGGAGTGTGAGGAAGATGAGTTCCACTGTCAGAATGGCTACTGTATCCGCAGCCTTTGGCACTGTGACGGCGACAACGACTGTGGAGACAACAGCGACGAGCAGTGTGGTGTGTAAACACACACACACACACACACACACACACACACACACACACACACACACACACACACACAATAAAGTGACTACTAATGTCTCTTTCTCTCTACCAGACATGCGTAAATGCTCAGACAAGGAGTTCCGCTGCATGGACGGAAGCTGCATCGCTGAGCACTGGTACTGCGATGGAGACACGGACTGCAAGGACGGATCTGACGAGGAGAACTGCCGTGAGTCAAAACCCTCCAAAGCGATCTGTGTGTTACGTAATGTATTTACCGTGCATGTTTGTGTGTCAGCAATTAAGTCAAATGAAGTCTGGAAATGAAAGAGTGTGTGTGTGTGTGTGTGTGTGTGTGTGTGTGTGTGTGTGTGTGTGTGTGTGTGTGTGTGTGTGTGTGTGTGTGTGTGTGTGTGTGTGTGTGTGTGTGTGTGTGTGTGTGTGTGTGTGTGTGTGTGTGTGTAGCCTCTGAAGTGATGACGGCCACGTGCAGTGTGGAGGAGTTCCAGTGCGCGTACGGCCGCTGCATCCTGGACATTTACCACTGCGACGGGGACGACGACTGTGGGGACTGGTCCGATGAGTCCGACTGCTGTACGTACACACACTCACACACACAAAGAGTGCGATTGTTTTTGTCCAGTCAGACCTGTCCAACTGGTCTGACCATAATAACAATATGGCAACATTCCCAACCTCAACAGCTTCTCCAAATTTTACAAATGTTAGGCCCTAAAGGTCATTAAATTGTCTGAGATGTCAACTTGAATTGATATGGTCTTAATTTCAAGGTAAAGATTTTGTTTATATTTTATTTATGCATGTGTTTCGTCGTCTTCTGCCTCAGACTGAAAGCCTAAACCACGACCAGCACTGAACTTCAAACTCACCCAACATGCTTTCCTGTAAACTGAACTTACCTCTTACGTCTAGAACATTTAATAGAACCATCTAGTTCATAACCCTGTCTGTACCCAATGCTTACCGTATTTACCTTTCTACCTACCTGCAATCATTTATGTTTATCCCAAAAATAAATTCCTAAAAATGTCTTGTCTAAAAAGTAGGACATTTAACTCTGCGCTACCTGCAGACGTTGTGCGTTGGACTCAGTAACTCTGTCGCTCTGTGCCGCTGTCCCACGTTGAGCGGCGCTGCTGGAGTCGCTCTGTCCCCCCGGGGGGGCCCTCCCCCCCGCCCCTCATCTGTTCCCTTCTGTTCGGAGCCGGAAAAGCTCCCGATGCCGCCGCTCCCCGGCTCCACGTCTCCTCCTCGCTCGCGCACACGAGACGCGCACGGTGGCCGTCGCTTCACACCACGATATCAGTTTCACTCCTCGTCGGGGGAAACGCAGAGCACTAGTTTGCTGGCGGGGGGGAGGAAGGGAGGGGGACCCCCCCCACACTTCAGTACAGAGACTTGACTCTCACTTTACTACATAACACTCTCTCGTTACTTTAATTTTAGTTTTTCAGCAGAATTGATATTTGTATTTGTATCTGTGGACTCATCGGTCGGTCTGACTTGTAGGTTGTGCACTTAGCACTGCATCTCATGTCAGGAGAAGCTGTTTTTTGCTTTGATGTGTTTTTTCTTCTTCTTCTTCTTCCCTTCCTCGCCGATAAGCGGCCCTTCAAGGTCGCGTGCGTCTATTTGATCATCTGCGAGGTCGTTCTGATTGAAAGGGCCCCCCTACACACACACACACACACACACACACACACACACACACACACTCTTCTCCTCTTCCTCCTCCTCCTCCTCTTCCTCCTTTAGACAGCCGCTTCAATTGATGCCTGGCTGGTGAAATATTAAGCTGTTTTGGTTTTTTTTTTAAAGGGGGGTGTTAAGTTAGCATCAAAGGCATTGGGGTGGGGAAAAAGAAAGGATGAGCAGAAAAGGGAGACAGGAGGGGTAGGTCAAGCATCAAAACTGAGCGGGGGAAGGAGGGAGGGAGGGAGAGAGAGAGAACATTCCACAGCGGCAGAAGACAGCCCATCCTCAGACGCATTCCTTGGCATGGGCCGTGCTCTCTAGACACATGAAGGGCGCTTTGTTAGAAGAGCCTCTCTCTCTCTCTCTCTCTCTCTCTCTCTCTCTCTCTCTCTCTCTCTCTCTCTCTCTCTCTTTCACTGTCTCACTTCCTCTCTTTCGTTCCCTCTCACTCACATGTGCATTCGCACAACCTCACAAAAACTCACACTCGCACGCCTCGTTACCGCCTGCGAACAGCGGTGCCGCTTTTGGCTGCACGGCTGAGGTGCGTGTGCGTGTGCGTGTGCGTGCGTGCGTGCGTGTGTGTGTGTGTGTGTGTGTGTGTGTGTGTGTGTGTGTGTGTGTCTCAAGCCTCTTCAGCATGTGTGGTCGACTTCATCCAAAGCTGATTTGTTTTGCTGATGTAAAGTCGCTCGCTGTGCGTGCGTGTGTGTGTGTGTGTGTGTGCGTGTGCGTGGGAGAGCCACCTGGTGTTTTGATCGCCCCTCAGGCCTGTTCCTGTTATCTTTTCTTCCAGCTCTGCGACACATCTTCTCCCAGCTGATAAGCCTCCACACTCGTCACGGCTTCAGAGCTTGTTGTTGTTGTTTACTTTGGAATCCTTCTTAAACAACAACAGCGTTCTCTGAACCGCTGGAGAACGCTGTCGTGCACGGACACGTGCGCATCGTCACTGTGAAACAATGCTTTGGTGAGGATTTTGAGATTCTGTGTGTGTGTGTGTGTGTGTGTGTGTGTGTGTGTGTGTGTGTGTGTGTGTGTGTGTGTGTGTGTGTGTGTGTGTGTGTGTGTGTGTGTGTGTGTGTGTGTGTGTGTGTGTGTGTGTGCCCATGTGCAGCCTCCCATCAGCCCTGCCGGTCAGTGGAGTTCATGTGCAGCAGTGGAATGTGCATCAACGCCGGCTGGAGGTGCGATGGAGAGTTTGACTGCGACGACCAATCGGACGAGAAGAACTGCAGTGAGTGTCTAACCAGAGCCCTGCTGGACACCTTTTTATTATAATAGTTTTAGTATTATTATTATTATTTTACCATCTTATCCAACTTGGCGTTGGTGTGTGTGTGTGTGTGTGTGTGTGTGTGTGTGTGTGTGTGTGTGTGTGTGTGTGTGTGTGTGTGTGTGTGTGTGTGTGTGTGTGTGTGTGTGTGTGCGCGCGCGCGCCTTGCAGCCACATCCATGTGCACGGCGGACCAGTTCCGCTGCGGGACGGGCCGGTGTGTCCGGTTGTCGTGGCGATGCGACGGTGAAGACGACTGCTCGGATGGCAGCGACGAAGAGGGCTGCGAGAAAACTGGTGAGAATTGTGTGCGTGTGTGTGTGTGTGTGTGTGTGTGTGTGTGTGTGTGTGTGTGTGTGTGTGTGTGTGTGTGTGTGTGTGTGTGTGTGTGTGTGTGTGTGTGTGTGTGTGCGCGCGCGCTTGAGGGGGTGTGCGGTTCCTGCTGCCACCCCCTCCTCTAAAGCTAAAAATATAACGAGGTTCAGGAGTCGCCATGACAACCAGCCATACAGGCCTCCCTCCCTGTTGACAAAGTCACATGTTCCAGTTGTGGATCAAGCGAACGAACGCAACGAGAATGCCGAACCGAGTCACGTACTGACAGAATGTTGTGTGTAAGTGAAGGTATCATTGAGTATAATGAATATCCATGACGCCCAGATCTCCTTTGTTCTCCGGTAGTAACAGCTTTAACAAAACAGCAAAACAGACGTGGACCCTGCGTTCAACATTTCGGTCAAAAGTTTGTTGGACTTTGATCTTAAAGTTGTGATGGTCTCTAAATACAGCGGCGTCAGGTATTGTAATGTGCGAGCGCTGGATGACATCACATTATAAATACATCATGATCGGTAGAAGTACTCAAAGTATTTACAGCGGCCTCCTTGGTGATGGCGCGAGCGCACGGTGTTTGGCGTGGAGTGCTGCAGCCAGTTCCTCCAGGGTCTTGCAGAGTTTGGTTGTGATTGTTGCATCAAAAGCAGCAGCTTTTCTCAAAATGTATGATGTAATTTGCACAATCTTATGTGTATTTTGTTTTTTTTTGTAAAATTGCATGAATTGGGAAAATTGCCAAAAATTGGGGATTTTTTTTTTTAACTACCAATGAAGAGTCATATTTATCCTCTTCCTGTTATAATATGCATTCTGCATATCACAGAAACAGCAAGAAATATCTTTACTTACTCATATTTTTTTTACTTCTGAACATAAAGAACTTGTTACAAAACAAAGAAAATACTGTGGTCTTGGTTTCTAGTTATAAATCTATGAAATTAATTTTAAATTCAACACGCAGTCAGCACCATCTAAAACCGGAGATTTGCATTAACAGCGGTTCCCTGGAGTAGCCTGTGAATGTAAACGCCGTCCGTGTTGTGCCGCCAGACAGCCCGCCCTGCGCCCCGGACCAGTTCCTGTGCGGGAGCGGCCGCTGCATCGGGCAGAGGAAGGTCTGCAACGAGGTGAACGACTGTGGAGACGGGACGGACGAGCACCCGCACCAGGACTGCCGTGAGTCAAACACGCCGCACAGCGTTTCTGATCTGTGTACTCCAAACAGAAGGAAGGGAACAGTGTCTATAAGCTGTATAAGTAGTGCTGTATCAGCTGTCGATAAGCTCAGACTCCACTTTGATGAAAATACAGGAAGGGTCTCATCTGATCCGTTTACACATTCAATCCTTGAAGGACCTTTTAGATTTTTTTTTTTATTATTTTTTGTGGAATATGGTTCCATCGTTCCAACTGTGCGGACATTTTTTTTTACTACGGCTGGATTAGGAAAAAAAAATCTTTACTCCGATTGAATTCAGTACTATTCTTTCAATTCTGGAATTAACTTGAAAATTGTGGTATCAATTTCAAAGTTATGGAACCATTTTCTGCTTAAATGAATTTAAATATTAAATTTCAGTATTAGACTGAATTATATAATTCTGACGTAATTCACGTCAGATGGTGAAACTGAAAAGTTTAAAGTTTTGAAGTTTTGAATCGAAACATGACATCCTGCTCAGTAACCAGCCAACATTTTTGCCTTTTTTTTTTTCTATGAACTTGTATTTAAGGCTTTAAAAGGTTTAAAAAAGACACTTTTCTCATCCTGTTTTTTGTGCATGAGCTGAATTTGAACCCCATGCAGGGCTGTCACAACCATGAAATTTAGTTTGCTCATAAAAGTAATTGTGATAACAATCTTATTGTCTTTTATATTCATTTTATGCGACTATAACAGTGTGATAATACACATCCGCCTTGGGACTTGCCTGAATATTGGATAGAATAGAAATTTGTTTAGATAGTTAATTTGCCTCATTCCAACTCATGAAAACGTTTTGTTTATTGGCTGATTTTTTAAAATTGACTCAAATTGGATGGAGACACGAATGGAGAATCCGAACAGTGTCTTAAAAAATGACAGAGTTTAGCTCATAGAATTCCTTTTTGGCAAATATGTAATAGTGGTGACTCGGTCCGTCAGTCTGCTCGTTTTTTCTTGATTTATTTTAATGGCCGGTATCAAACCACCGTCCTTCCTCCGTTTGCGTGCAGGTCCGCGCTCCAGCGAGGGAAACTGCAACCAGAACAACGGCGGCTGCTCCCAGAAGTGTCAGATGGCGCGAGGACTGGTGCAGTGCACGTGTCACACCGGCTACCGGCTGATGGAGGACGGCCAGGCCTGCCAGGGTACGGCGCCGCGCTCGGAAGGGCTTTTAATATTCACCGCCTCTCTGGCCGTCATGGCCGCCGGGGCACTAAATTAACTTTGCTCCCAGCACGTAATGGAGACGGTGAATTTGTTTAAACGATTTCACGTCTGATCGAAACACTTTTGCTTGTTTGTTGTTTGTTTTCACCGTCACCCTCTCGCTGCTAATCCACCACAGCTGTCCCTGTGTGCCCGATCTGGATTAGCATTTGTATAATTAAATATTTTGCGAAACTATTTGGAAGCTTGTTATTTTCTATCTTTGTAAAATTCAGTGGGGTTTTTTTGGAAGTTGTCATTACCAGCCTGATCAGGAAGCGAATGATTGATTGATTGATTGATTGATCCTAAACAGGGCTGGACTGGGACAAAAGATTTGGCCGTGGCATTTTTGGCCCAGATGGCCCACCACAATTGGTCAGACACCACCCATCAGTACACCATCCTTGCGGTCCCCTTAAATATGTGTTAAATAAAAGTTACTCAGTGTACCCTGTAACCTGATTATACATTCATTCAGGTCCAGGATTGTCAGTATTACCTGACAAAGATCTACAAAAAGCTGTGCTACAATTTAAACAATGCCATACTGGTAATGAAGAAACAGTTGTTTGTTCACTTAACGCATGGAGCTGCTCCATCTAATTTCAGTTCATATGGATTTCAAGTATCCAAATGTTAATGATTGACATTGCATAAGGTTTACACAGTAGATCACCTTTTTGTTTTATATTAATGTTCAGAGAGGAGTAATAGTTAGATCTTAGTATGTGATAGGGCAGTTAAATCGATGGTGTGCTTGTTTGTCTGGGGAGTTTTTACCTGCAGTGCATGCTCCTTCCACGTGCAGGTGTGTGCTCGATGGACAGCAGCACCAAACGATTTGAACTTCCTGTTGATGGAGAGCTACCCCACAGATAGTCATAGCAGTAACCCATACTATATATATCCTAATAGTTACCACCATACCCGGCTGAAAAGAAACATTTATACATAATACATAAGCAGGCATACATTTTGGCACAGTAGAGCTACAGGTGTTCAGCCTTTTCACACATCTTTATCAAGGGAACCCTTAACATAATCATTTTAATAATAATATGATGCTATGGTGATATGGACCTAGGTCACTCGCAGGCCATGCTCACCACTTCACTCTGCTCCTGCTCACGTTGTCCGTCCTCGGCTTCCCTGTTACTTCGCTCCTCTCCATGCTCCTCTCCATGCTCCTCTCCATGGTCCTCCTCATGCATCTCTGCCTGCTCCTCTCCCTGCTCCTCTCCATGCTCCTCTGCCTTCCAGTAGCCATGACCAGCTTCCCCTCCTCCTTCAAGTTCCACCTGTTGCTGCACAATATCTGGTACTGTAGCTGTTGAAGCTACAGCCCCTGCACCAAACATGTCTGTTATTTTTGCACATTTGATGCCATCCACCTCTAGATTACATTTTTTCTTTGGCCCGCAACTTCTCTGCACTTCTGGCACTGAGCTACGGCATTTGCCATGAGAAAGGAGGGGGGGGGGGGGGGGGGCAATGTCAGTATAGAGAATAAACCCTTGGGCCGCTGTCCCTGCTGTATGGAACAGTCATGGACACATTTTTAGACAGAAATGATGCCTCTGAATGAATTAAGGGATATTTAGTCAAATCACCCTCTCTCTCTCTCTCTCTCTCTCTCCCTCCCTCCCTCCCTTCTCCAAATTCTCTCTCCACCTCCATCTCCTGCCCTCTCCCTCTCACCCTCTCTTATTCACTCTTTCTCTCCCTCCCTTCCCCATCTCTCTTTCACTCCCTCTCTTTCTTTATCTCTCCCTCCATCCTGTCTCCCCCTCATTCTCCATCTCTCTCCCTCTCTCCAGATGTGGATGAGTGTGCTCAGGAGGGCTACTGCAGCCAGGGCTGTACCAACACGGAGGGGGGCTTCCAGTGCTGGTGTGTGCAGGGCTACGAGCTCCGGCCCGACAAGCGCAGCTGCAAGGCTCTGGGTAAACCCCCCCACCACCACCACCACCCCCACCCCGTCTCTATCTCACCCCCAAAATAAAGTTCCAGGAGTAGAGAAATTCATGGCGGTCTTTGTGGGCTGCCCCCCGTTCCCAATAAAAACACACTCGCTCTGTGTTTGCATGTTTACGCTGGCCTCACGTGGTAACAGTATCCCCGACCCCCCGGCCCTGCCGAGGAGGTCGGGCTCATAGTCGAGTCTGGTCTGGATTTAGATCCAGGGTGCTGGCGAGCCGGTGGCACGGCGGCTCGTCAATCTGCGGCCCTATCGCTGCTGAACCCGGGTCGGGTCGTTTCGGGGGAAAAAAACACCCGGAACGCTGAGCGCTCACCAAGAAAAAGATTAATGTTGGATTTTATTAAAACTGACCATATCCTTCTACCGCCAATCTAGTTCTCTGCTTGACTTCTGGAATTCTGGCCCTTGTTGTAGCTCCATTCCATACTTTAGATTTCTTTTCCTGATCATATCTTAAGTTTTGAGAAAGATATGCTCTGTTTAACCCAGGAAAATGCACATGAAAAAACAGGAAGATTGTTTTATTGCTTTATTTTTCAAAACACAATAACATTCCAGGGATATCATATTTTAATGTGAACTCATTGTTTCTTATCTAGTTTAGTTAAATAATATTGACAAGTCATTTCCTAACCCGACGTATTCTAGTGAGATGGCTGTCGTAACAAGTGTGTGAAGACTGATGTTGAGGCAGAGCAGTGTTTGGGGTTTGAACCAGTTGGAGGTGCAGTGGGGGTAAACTCACTTCTCCTCTCTCGCCCCTCTCGTCCGTCCAGGTCCGGAGCCCGTGCTGCTGTTCGCCAACCGCATCGACATCCGGCAGGTTCTGCCCCATCGCTCTGAGTACACGCTGCTCCTCAATAACCTGGAGAATGCCATAGCGCTGGACTTCCACCACAGTCGCGAGCTGGTGTTCTGGTCCGACGTCACGCTGGACCGCATCATGAAGGCCAACCTCAATGGCTCCAACGTGGAGGAGGTGGTGTCCACGGGCCTGGAGAGCCCAGGTGGGTCAAAGGGAGGCCCGGCCGGTCCTTCTTCTCTGACTCTCTAATACATTAATTTTATATTGTGAGAGCGTTTTTTACTGCTTTCTTTTTTTAGCATGAGTTATAGTATTTTTTTAATGAGGTTGACTGCATGCGTTGCCACATAAGTTACTACACTCCAGAGTTCACACCAGGATTTTTAATTACCAGCCAACGTCTCCATAAGGATTACAGTTTGTTGGACAACTGATACAAATAACGGCCATATATAGTTCCACTGCTTGCACGGTGATGGACCGTACGTTCAATGGTCCTGGGTGACCTGGGTTCGAATCCAGCCTGTGCTCATTTGCTGCGTTTCTCCCCCTCTCTCTACCCCCCGTTTCCTGTCTCTCTCCACCGCTCTCTACAATTAAAAAAAAATAAAAAAAAATAAAAAAAAAAGCTGCCCAAACAATTTTGAAAAAAAAAATAATAATAATAAGATCATGTTTCCTACAAAGGGCTCAGTCCGCATGTGTCGTTCTCCTGGGGGAATTATCTTGGATCAATCAGGGCTTTGTTTCCCAAAAAGCTTTGATCTGACCAAATTCCTGAAGGTTTTTTACTTCCTAGTATATACTGTATACTCATTCAGTATTTTTGTCTGCCAGAAAGTCTGACAGGCTTTAGATTTGCCTGACTTGATTCTTAATGAGCGACTACAAGCAACTATAACCTTCCCATCATCCCTCCTGCTCCCAGGCGGCCTGGCCATAGACTGGATCCACGACAAGCTCTACTGGACGGACTCAGGGACGTCCCGCATCGAGGTGGCCAACCTGGACGGGACCCACCGCAAGGTGCTCCTCTGGAAAAACATGGAGAAGCCTCGCGCCATCGCACTGCACCCCATAGAGGGGTACGAGCACATGTTCACACTCCCACTACCCCCACCCCCACACACACACACACACACACACCACATTATTCATATAACTCACAGCATATGGCTCCAAAGGTATACACACTCATAGACGTATCCCCTGTAGATTTGCCCCAGTTGTAATGTGGCACACAGGCAGAGAGGGATTAAAGTTTGGCAGCCGAGCGTCGCCTCAAGGCGAGCATCTGTGTGGAACAACTATTTCATAAACGGCGACGCAGCTAACTATGTTTGTCCCCTCCTGCCTCGTATGCCGCACTTGCAGTTTGAAAGCTTTGGATGATACTCCAGAGAAATCTAAAGCTAGGAGTCTAATATGGCATATTAGGCAGCTCATTTACATGGGCTAATTGAAAATGTATTGAAGGGGGGGGGGGGGAGTTTGGCTGTTAGTACTGAGGCTGGTAAAAATGAAAGGATGTCAGCGAGAAGGACATATGCTCGTCCAAGTACAGCGCAATCCTGCTGATGTCACAGTGAAGGCTTCACACGCCTTCACATTTTAAAGTATACAGATTTTGTAGGTGAAGCAAGTCAAGGGGTGACGGAGAATGCGTCCCCATCACGCACCGTGCTTGTTTCGTTACATAAGTAAACTAAACACAACTAGAATAAAATCACACTGTTTTGGTTGCACAGGTATAGGTATTTTGGTATTTAAGGAAGCAAACTTATCTTGCGGGGCATTTCTCCGGCCCCACCTTCCCTCCACAGTAAGATCTACTGGACGGACTGGGGCAATACCCCTCGCATCGAGTACGCCAACATGGACGGCTCCAATCGAAGGGTCATCGCAGACACACACCTGTTCTGGCCCAATGGGCTGACAATCGACTACGCAGGACACCGCATGTACTGGGTGGACGCCAAGCACCACGTCATTGAGAGGGCCGACCTGGACGGACGCAACCGCAAGGCCGTCATCAGCCAGGGTGAGTGAATACACACTGTTCATATGCTGTAGTTTGTGCCTGTATATATTCTATATGTACTATACTATATACTATGTACAGGGGCACACACACTCCATTCATACACATACAGTAGGTTTGCTTATGTGTATATTTATATGTATACAGCCACAGTTGTAATGATATTTAGCACTGTGAGGGTGCTTCATTATACCACGTGGAGTTGATTATTTCCATATTTCCATCATAATATAAGTGTGTGTTTACAGTCGTTTGCACACATCCAATAAATGTCAGCAATAACTTCAATCTGGTGGCTCCGGCTGACGGTGCATCTGCTCACCTTGTTCATTCCTGTAGACGAAGCGTCATGTTTGTCATATTTTGTTTGGAAGCGGGCACATGCAGATTTACACCTCTGTGCACCGGGCATAATACTGATCATACACAAACACAATAAGGTTTAGACACACACACGCACCCGCACACATATAAGCGCTAGTTCGCCTGTCGGGCCTCATGCTGTAGTGAGATTTGGAGATCAAGTCTTCCAGAGAAGCAGCAGTATTGAGTTCCCTGCATCGGGCCACACTTCCCACTCAGAACTGGCAGGCGTTCGCAGCCTGAATCACACGTGACGCCGCTTCAAAGAGCGCTGCCAAGATACACAGCGAGGAGGACGATGGTGCTGAGGAGTGAGCCGTAAAAATGTGCACGATGTTTCCAATCTTGCCCCCGTTTAAATTAAACGGAACGGGGGAGCCTCTCAGAGGCAGTCCAGGCTTTCAGAGCCTAAAGGAAGAGAGCGGTGAGAGAGGGTTTGATGGAGGGGGGGCCCTGCGAGCGCTCCTTAATGATGTGTGCTCTCAGGATAAAAGGCTGTAATGGGCCTTGTCCTTCCACAGGAACCTTTGTTTGCTCAGACAACAGACGGGGCAAACCAGGCAAACACGTGTGTGTGTGTGTGTGTGTGTGTGTGTGTGTGTGTGTGTGTGTGTGTGTGTGTGTGTGTGTGTGTGTGTGTGTGTGTGTGTGTGTGTGTGTGTGTGTGTGTGTGTGCCTGGACATTGCGTGCATATTTTTGCACACGTTCCTTTGCAAGTTAAAAGATCTAAGCAAATTTGCTGTGGCCAAGAATGTATATAATGTGTGTGGAGTATCTGGAACTGGTGCCGGTTCCTCTCTCCACTGCATCCGGCAGGGAGGAGGGACGGGTGGGTGTCCGGAACGATGGCACTATCCTGCTTGGAACACCTGTGTTCATGTGGGAGAATAGGGGATGTGTGTGTGTGTGTGTGTGTGTGTGTGTGTGTGTGTGTGTGTGTGTGTGTGTGTGTGTGTGTGTGTGTGTGTGTGTGTGTGTGTGTGTGTGTGTGTGTGTGTGTGTGTGTGTGTGTGTACCTGGACATTGCGTGCATATTTTTGCACACGTTCCTTTGCAAGTTAAAAGATCTAAGCAAATTTGCTGTGGCCAAGAATGTATATAATGTGTGTGGAGTATCTGGAACTGGTGCCGGTTCCTCTCTCCACTGCATCCGGCAGGGAGGAGGGACGGGTGGGTGTCCGGAACGATGGCACTATCCTGCTTGGAACACCTGTGTTCATGTGGGAGAATAGGGGATGTGTGTGTGTGTGTGTGTGTGTGTGTGTGTGTGTGTGTGTGTGTGTGTGTGTGTGTGTGTGTGTGTGTGTGTGTGTGTGTGTGTGTGTGTGTGTGTGTGTGTCGGGGGGATTCTGTGTATGTGTGCATGCATGCGTGACTGTAGGTGTGAAGGTGAAAGAGGTAAGCGGAGGTAATGTGGATGACGCCCCGTTGACTTGCAGCTGCCTCCCCAGCTGTCCCGTAGAAAAGGAAGAAGATGCACAGGAAAAAGAAGTGGAGGTGGCTCCATCACCCCCCCCCCCCCCGCCACCCCAAATATACACACACACACACACACACACAGAGGTCAACCCATGCGTCCCTGCCTGGATAAGATCAGAAAACAGCCCCCCATGCAGCCAGTATCGGCTTTCACACACCTGGAGCAGTGGAGGGGGAGCCAGATGCTCTGAGATTAGAGGACGAAAACCTTTACACTTTACACTGAATACGGCTCAGGACAACAACCCAGGAGTCTGTTTCCTGCGACAAGTTCAGATCAGACACTCTTTGCCAAATTATTGGAACGGGACTTGAAACTAAGTAAATAAATTACATATATAAAATAATGACGTTATTTGACGTTTTGGATTTGGTGTTAACGTATTCACTGAAATGTTTCTCTATTTATGTTCGCAAATTGTGTGCATTTATTAATTAGTGCACTCGTGTTCATTGAAATGGGTAAAGGTCCAGCTGAGCAAACTACCCTCTGGCGGGCAGGGGCATTAAGGATCAGACTGTCCTGATCCGTTGTCGGATTCTGAATGCACTGAAGTGTATCGCACCAAAATGTACTCAGGCTTCCTACACGGCCTCAGGAAGATTAAGTTAATCGTTCCTATTAAAACATAAATTTATACGGCATCAAAAATAAAGAACCACTACAGAACAAGCACATATGTATATATACACACGGACCCTCATGAGTCGTCATCATTCTAGCTTCTCTCCAATTTTAGCTATTTGCCACTTGACATTTACAGTGCGCTGTAAAACACTGTCATTAAACTGAACAGTCACGATTTTTCAAAGCCCTGCGCCAGCGCACTCACCACAAGCTCCGTGGACCGGAGAACAGAAATAAAAGCCGGCTCCAAAAATCACTTTTTCCATCCATTCAGCACTCACATCAAAGTGGGCGTCGGAGTGAGAGGGAGAGAGAGGGAATGGGGGAGAGAGAGGTTCCCTGATGTTCCCTTCCATCCTCCTTTCAGACTCATGGCTGTGCTGCCATATTCAGGTTCTGGACAGAGAGTCCGTGCTCCTAGAGGAAACCCCACAGTGCTCGTCTTCCATCGGCGTCCCCGCCGCCTCGGAGGGGCTGATGGAAGTCCTCTAATGGAAAGCAGCTCTGGTTCTGGTCTGACAGCGTGACATCAGTCCAGGCCGCAGCGCCGAGCGGGAGGGCGTTGCTTTTGGACGGCAGCTTTTCCGAGACAGGCCAAATGCTACATTGATTCCTTTCTATATTTGCTTAGCGGACAGATGCATTACATCTCTGAGCGATCGTCGGTATTATTAGTTCATTATCAAATGCGATTCCAGGTATGTCCGAACGTATTTATGATCGACTTTGATCGTTTCCCTCCTCGACAAACGGATGCTTGTTCAGGGCTTGTATGGAGACCTGCAAGTGGTTTTAGCCTTTTATTTGAATTTTCTATCTCCCTCTCCGTCCATCCCCCCTCAGGCCTTCCGCACCCGTTTGCCATCACGGTGTTTGAGGACAGCCTCTACTGGACGGACTGGCACACCAAGAGCATCAACAGCGCCAACAAGTTCACCGGCAAGAACCAGGAGATCATCCGCAACAAGCTGCACTTCCCCATGGACATCCACACGCTGCACCCGCAGAGGCAGCCCGCAGGTAGGTGTCTCCCACAGGCGCAAAACACCGCCACACAATTAACAGCCCCTAGCTTTCCCAATCTTTCATAATGTCTTGTCTGAAGGTGTCTCGATGAAGCTGGACAGAATGTGGAACCTCTTTTAACTTATTTTGCTCCAGTTCCTCCCTGAAATAAATCACAACCTTTCAACGGGTCACCATCTTTGACCCATCATGTGAGGTCGGTGAGAAACCAGTCAGGCAGTGGGAGGGACTGTCCTGCCCGTCTCACTCAGGCGGTTAGAGCCTCGGGGGTCCGACAGCAACTTTTGGAAGTGGTTGCCAAGTTGGCAACCATTCATCAGCTGTTGGTTGCCAAGACTGACAAAATGGTTTTATAATTGAGTGATAATAATTATAATCCATATTGCAATATTTGAAATAAATCAGTCGTCCAAGATTGCTCAGTTTCATCCTCATTTCATTCAACCTCCATAACGGAGGTTCTTATTTTTAATTTCTTTTATAAACATATAAAAAGTGGTTGACAAATGGGCAACAAGACCACACAAGATGGCTGACAATGGCCCAAATCCGGTTTCCCCGGGCAACGTTGTTGCAAAAAAATGCGGAACACCTCTAAGATTAGAAATGTATTTCCATTTTTAGTAGACTTGATAGATAATTGAAAGATATGGGACCATAACCTTTAAAAATCGGACTCTGATGCCTGCCTCGCTCCGTCTCTCCCCTAGGCGGCAGGAACCGCTGTGGTTCCAACAATGGCGGCTGCAGCCACCTCTGCCTCCCTAGCAACAAGACCTACACCTGCGCCTGCCCCACCGGCTTCAAAAAGACGGACCACCAAAGCTGTGCCAAGAGTGAGTGTCAACTTTTTCTCTGCTGTTTTGGTTTTAGGCAATTTATTCTGCACTTATTCTGTGTTCCGTTAGTAATTCTAAAATATGACAGAGAATGACATTTCTTGCTTAAAAAGTAGTCTATGTATTTAGATGATGACAAAAAGTATATTTTAACATATTCAGGAATCTCTATCCACCGGCCCTACATGTCTCGTATATATAATAATAATTATATTTTATAGTTGTTATTATAAATTATTCAACTGCATATTCAGTTCTCTAAATCACCAATAGAACGACAGTTTTGAGTGTTGGCTCCTTTATTAAAGCTGTATTATTCGTCGAGCACTGTCACCACAGGCCTTGCACATTCACCTCTGAGGGCTGTTCACAGATCATTAAACTAAAAAAAAAAAAAAAAAGATAAAAGCTTCGATGCAGAAAGGAGATAAATACACCTCTGTGATTTCTGCCTAAGTTATGAATATGATCACAGATGTTAAAATTGGGTTTCAAAATCTAAAGAAATAGAAGTGATTATGGAACCCATGCACAGCCAATACTAGTGAGAGTTTATTTTATATCTTTTAAAGTTCTTGTCATTTTTTTATCAGAAAAATAAAATGTTAAATTATAAAATGTATTAGATGACTTGTGACAAATGCCAGATATCAACAAAAAACAAGACCAAATGAAATTACGACAGACATTTATAAAATGGTTTTAGAAAATTAAATGAAAATTATATGAACTACTTGTCTTAAATTGATTTATGCCGTTTTGAAGATGCATTCCGATTAAAATGATCAAAGCTTAAGGCTATTTGCTGTTAACACGAGTGTAATACATTGTAAATTTGTGATTTTTACCAATATGTGCAGATAGAAAGATTAACTTTAATGTGTAAAATAAGAATGCTGTGATGTCAGGGAAGTGTTGTGTGTTAGTGTTGTTGTTCTGTGTTCTATGTTGACCCCCATTGTTAAACCTAGAGCACTGACAGAAGACCTTTGGTCTTTAATCAGGTCTTGACAAGTTCCTGCTTTTTGCCCGAAGGACGGACATCCGACGAATCAGCTTCGACACCGAGGACATGTCAGACGACGTCATCCCTTTGGCCGACGTGCGCAACGCGGTGGCGCTGGACTGGGATGGCAAGGACGAATACATCTACTGGACGGACGTCACCACCGACTCCATCAACAGGGCCTTGTGGAACGCCACCAAACAAGAGGTCAGTCGCTTCTCCCCATGACTCTAATTTATCCTGTTAATTGAATAATACAAGTTAATGCAACCATGCCCCCTACTGGAGACAGTACAGAACTGCACTCATTGGTGGTTCTTGTGTATCCTCAGGTGGTGGTGGACACCAGCTTGGAGAGTCCAGCTGGACTGGCTATCGACTGGGTGACCGACAAGCTCTACTGGACCGATGCTGGTAAACCCTGTTTATTACCGTGCATCTCTCCTCGAATCGTCCCAGGGTGACCATTATGGCGGTTTGCGTCGTTTTGTTAATGTTGGCGTGCTTTCCGTTACCAGGAACCGATCGTATTGAGGTGTCCAACGCTGACGGCAGCATGCGCACCGTGTTGATATGGGAGAACCTGGACCGACCCCGGGACATCGTGGTCGACCCGATAGGAGGGTGAGACGGCACAACAGTAATTCCAGTTTCAAAATCCCGAAAAAAGTGGTTCACAAAGTAGTACAGCAAATCCACAAGTGAAGTTTCATTACACAACAATAATCCACGTTGTTTGTTTCCTGTCAGCTTCATGTACTGGACGGACTGGGGCGCCAACCCTAAGATCGAGCGCGCTGGAATGGACGCTTCCAGCCGCATCGTCATCATCTCTTCCAACCTGACGTGGCCCAACGGCCTCGCCATTGACTACGAGACCAAACGCCTCTACTGGGCCGACGCCGGCATGAAGGTCATCGAGTATGGAAACTTTGACGGCTCCGACCGGCAGGTAGACGCGATTTTCTTCATGCAATACTTAAATCTTTATTGGCGAATGGTAATTTCACTGCATTTAATTTTAGCGGGGTGAGATGTCTTATTGCCCGTCCTCCCTCTCTGTCGTGGACCTCGCGTTCAGGTTCTGATCGGCAGCCAGCTGCCTCACCCCTTCGGCCTGACGCTGCACGAGGACAAGCTGTACTGGACGGACTGGCAGTCCAAGAGCATCCAGAGTGCCGACAAGCTGACGGGCCTGGGACGCCGCACGCTGGCCGAGAACCTGGAGAACCTGATGGACATCCACATGTTCCACCACCACCGGGAGACGGGTACGGCTCCCTACAAGTGTGTATGTGTAGATACGAGGAGGCTGTTGTATGACACACCAGGCGGCCATGTGTAGCCTCCCCTCTACAAGCACTGAGAATCATCCCATCACACTCCTCTGATCTGAACCCTTCCCCAAAGCCCGGCTCCGGTGTCCTCCCCGACACTAGAGGGATTAGGGACCTGGTAAGCGGATCCCATTGCCCCGGCTCAAAGGGCAAACGGCACCCGAGGTGCTGCATACCGAGCTGAGCACTCTCTGTTCCCAGTGACGTTCAGGGTTTTCTGTTGTTTCCCGAGCTCCTGGAATGCTTTTGTTGTGGTCGTCCACCCTGCCAGTCCCGTCTTACCTGTCAGACCTACCTTCCCCATTTTTTCTCTTTTAATTACGGAGAAACCCCCGGAGGTTAGAGGATTTGTTGTGTTTGTCTTTCAGACCTTCAGCCGACCTAGCTGTGTCGGGCAGCGCGTCGGTAAAGTCTTTGTTTGTCTTTGTCCGCAGTGTTGAACCCGTGTGCCTTGAACAACGGAGGCTGCAGCCACCTGTGCCTCCTGGCCCCGGCGCCCAAAGCCTCCAGCTGTGCCTGCCCCACTGGCATCAACCTGCAGCTGGACGGGAAGACCTGCACCCACGGTACGATCAAAGCCACCGGGACCTTTTCACCAAATCGAGAATAACTTGGAAAAAAAAAAAAAAGAGTTGGTCAACCTGGCCCTCCTTCACTGCGTCTGTGCAGGGATGAGCAGCTTCCTGATCTTTGCTCGGAGGACGGACATCAGGATGGTGTCTCTGGACATCCCTTACTTCGCCGACGTGGTCTTGGCCGTCAACAGCTCCATGAAGAACACCATCGCCATCGGCGTCGACCCCAAAGAAGGTGTGTGTGTCTTGTGTCACGTGTCTGCATATGCATTTAGTGCGTTGGTGTGTGTTCTGTGTTTCAAATGAAAGAGAAGGGTTCCATAGCGGCGTACGCATGTTGATGTGTGCATTTGGCGCCCCCTGCAGGTAAGGTGTACTGGTCAGACAGCACGCTGAAGAAAGTCAGCAGAGCCAACATCGACGGCAGCGAGCACGAGGACATCATCTCCTCCGGTACGATCACATCAGATCCCGTGTTCTGTACGTTAACACCTGTCCCGGTCTTGATATTCTCATCGCCCTCTGTCCGTCTTCGCTCACAGGACTGATGACGACAGACGGACTCGCCGTGGACCCCCTGGGCCGGAAGATCTACTGGACCGATACCGGAACAAACCGGATCGAGGTGGCCAACCTGGATGGCTCCATGAGGAAAGTTCTTATTTGGCAGAACCTGGACAGCCCGCGGGCCATCGCCCTCTACCACGAGATGGGGTGAGATTATTCTCTGATTTACTCCTCGGAGCTCAGGCCCCACATCCAAACTCCATATTCAGTCTGACCCCCGCGTCGTTCTCCCCCTCTTGTTGTCTCCCACAGCTACATGTACTGGACGGACTGGGGGGAGCACGCTAAGCTGGAACGTTCTGCCATGGATGGAACCGACCGCCTGGTTCTGATCAGTAACAACCTGGGCTGGCCCAACGGCCTGGCCATCGACCGGGCCGGGTCCCAGCTGCTGTGGGCCGATGCTCACACGGAGGTTAGTGGCGCTGCCTCCACCACCTCCCTGCACCGCCTTTACTCATGATAAGACCTCTGTGGCTTTGGCATTGTAGGCTAAATATCAGGCAACCAAAAATATCCCAACACTGAAAGCTCCACTATAAGTTGAAACCTTTTGACTCCGTCAGCAGGTTTTTTTGCCTGATGATGACCCCTTCTTTGCTCCAAATCTTGTAATATACAGTATAAGGGAGCTTTCATTTTTCTGTGCAGGTATTGTCTGATGATGATGATTTTGGATATTGTATCTGATTAGATCAGTGGATTCCTTTTGTTTTGCCTTACTCTTGATATATCTAAATATGAATCCAGATTTTATTTTTATTTTTTTACATAAGTTTACATGAAAAATTCAAGATATTTGCTTTGAAATGTAGTGCATAAGAGTCAAGTCTCCAAAACTGAATATACAGAACCTAGAAAAAATGTATCGAAGTACTGTGTCCACCACATGCAAAACTTTGGATGTGCGGTTACTATCTGTGTTCACTGATCTAACGGTCCATCCTCATGGTGGTCTCGCTGAGGTAGCTAACGTCTCTCCTCTCTCTGGACCCCGCAGCGCATCGAGGCATCGGATCTGAACGGGCAGAACCGCCACACCCTGGTGTCGCCGGTGCAGCACCCGTACGGGCTGACGCTGCTCGGCTCCCACATCTACTGGACCGACTGGCAGAGCCGCAGCATCCAGCGGGCCGACAAAACCACGGGCACCAACACCATCACCGTGTGCTCCAACTTGCCGGGCCTGATGGACATCCAGGCTGTGGACCGCGAGAAGCCGCTGGGTAAGTCTGCAGGCAGGACGGTCAAACGGGATCATTTGAAATTGGCTTGGGTGATTCTGCAAAGTTCGCCAGTATACAATTTTGCAGGGAAGTGGGATCCGATCACCAGTGGTTACTGGACAGCTCTGAGCGGAGAAAGGGAGAGCCTCTGCCCTCTCCCTTTCTCTCTCTCTCTCTCTCTCTCTCTGTCTCTCTCTCTGTCTCTCTCTCTCTCTCTCTCTCTCTGTCTCTCTCTCTCTCTCTCTGTCCCTCCCTCTTCCCCTCTCCGCTCCAGTTTCAGAACACGGTAAACTGCGCTTACACCGGCTCAATGCTCAGATTTTTCCTGGCGGATAAAAGATAATAATAATAATAATAATCATCGTCTGTCATCAATGTCATCTGCCCAAGCCTAACTTGAAATCCATCTTCCGCAAAGCAAATCAATCGAATCATCTCTCTCAAATTCTAATTGAAAGTGCTGTGTTGGCATGAAAGCCATGAGAACCGTATTTCCAAAGCATCTAAAACCAACAAACAAGAAAAAATGTGAAGCACGACAACAAACGAACAATGAAGTAGAATATACAATACATCCAAATAAGAGATGTGAGTGAATGGATGAACAAATAAACTGTACAGGAAAAAAGATAAATATATACATGCTGTATATAATGTATGAATATAAATTAATATATGAATTTAAATATAAAAAATTATATATAATAAATAATCAAAATAGAGTACATATTCAAAGAATGTCATCTGCCGCTCCCCCTCTCAGGGTTTAATAAGTGCAGCAGGAGGAACGGGGGATGCTCCCACCTCTGCCTCCCTCGTCCAAACCGGACGTCCTGCGCCTGTCCCACCGGTGTCTTGCTCAAGGGCGACGGCAAGTCGTGCGACGACTCCCCGGAGACGTATCTGCTGTTCTCCAACCGCGTCAGTGTGCGCAGGATCTCCCTGGACACCAGCGACCACACGGACGTGCACGTGGCCGTCCCCGAGCTGCACAACGTCATCTCACTGGACTACGACAGCGTGGACGGGAAGCTGTACTACACTGACGTGACGCTGGACGTCATCAGGTGCCAAGATTCAGATCTGTCTGTCTGTCTGCTGTCATCTATACATTTGTCTGTCTATCTATGTATCTATCTGTCTGTCTGTCTGTATATCCACCATCTGTCTGTCTGTCTGTCTGTCTGTCTGTCTGTCTGTCTGCTGTCTGTCTATCTCTGGAGGTGTTGGTGTCATAGAACTTCATGCAAGCCTCGTGGTCTTCCTGTTCTTCAGGCGCTCCAACCTGGACGGCAGCGGCATGGAGACGGTGATCAGCCAGGGCCTGAAGACCACGGACGGCCTGGCCGTGGACTGGGTGTCCCGGAACATGTACTGGACGGACACGGGACGCAACACCATCGAGGTGGCCCGGCTGGACGGGACCTGCCGCAAAGTTCTGGTCAACAACAGCCTGGACGAGCCCAGAGCCATCGCCGTGTTCCCCAGTAAAGGGTAAATCCTCGTCATGGTCATCGATGAGCGTTGGTTTTGCTGCCTCCATGTGCGTGGCGAAAGTTCTCCCGTACCAAATTCACTGGTCGGGACATTCACAATTCCCACAATTTTACTGCAAACAAATTGCATCGGAAGATTTGAGAAAAGCAACGGTCACAAAAAAACTCAGCTAAATCCTGGAGGGATTGTTGAAAGGTTAAAAGCAACCTTTCACAGGAAGTTGTTTCTCCCGTCTACTTTGTTGTTGTTTGGGCAAACAGTCAGCCTTTTCTTTGCTGTGATTGGTCGGCTGCTTGAAATAGCAGTTGACGTCGTCATGAGCTTTTCTAAAAGTTTTGAGTTGGGTTTTTTTTACTCCGCTTTGCCAAAAAAGGGAGCGGCACTTTTCACAAGGATTCCCGTAGTATTCTATGTATGGAAAGGGGGGAGAAAGTTGGGAGACAAGTGGCAAGTGAGTGTTGGGTTGAGAGAGCGTGGCCACAGCTGCAGGTTGGTTCTGCATATAATTGTGTGTATTTTGCAGCTTCCTTTCATGTTTGGAGGAGTCCTTCATTCCGTTTCCTCTTCTCTCTGCAGCTTCCTGTTCTGGACCGACTGGGGTCACATCGCCAAGATCGAGCGCTCCCACCTGGACGGCTCGGACCGCAAGGTTCTCATCAACACGGACCTGGGCTGGCCCAATGGTCTGACCCTGGACTACGACACGCGGAGGTCAGGAAGGGCGGGTCTCAGCGGGCGAGGGGGAGGGGTGGTTCCCGTCACCGGGAGCAGAGTCACTGACCTGTTTCCTTCCCTTCAGGATCTTCTGGGTGGACGCTCATCTGGACCGCATCGAGAGCTCGGATCTGAACGGGAAGCTGCGTCAGATCCTCGTCAGCCCCGTATCCCACCCCTTCGCCCTCACCCAGGTACCCCCCCCCCCCCCCCGGCTGCCTCCCCTCACCCATCCAGTCCCTGTGTGACCCCCGACCCCCGACTCAACTCGACTTACACTGGACTCATCTGGCATTCTCTCTACTTCCCTTCATTTCTGACCCTCATTTTCCTTCCCTCCTTTTTTTCCGCCCCTTCCTTTCTCTTCCTCCCGTCCCCCTGCTCCTTGTCTGTGGTTTTCCTCCCTTTCTCTCTCTCTTTTCTCCTCTTGTTTTTCTCTCCTTCTCCTCCTTTCCCCAGTTGAAGCCGGTCTCCTCCCCTCTAACTCCTTTCTCCCGACTCTCGCAGCAAGACCGCTGGATCTACTGGACGGACTGGCAGACCAAGTCCATCCAGCGTGTGGACAAGCACACGGGCCGCAGCAAGGAGACGGTGCTGGCCAACGTGGAAGGCCTCATGGACATCATAGTGGTGTCCCCAAACAGACAGACAGGTGAGGCGGTGGGGGCTTGGTTTTTTCCTCCGCTGCTGTTCTCAAAACGTTGAGACTTCCAGACTCTGAAGTGACTGCTTCAGTGACGGCGTGCGGGGGGCGCAGGGTCAAGTGCAGCTTTAGCAGGATGTGTTCCAATGTCCTGTGGTGCACTATGAAGGGGAGTCCACAGGGCACGTTGCCATGTCAAGTGAGCTTCCAAACAGTAGGGGGCGACAAAGTATCTAGCAGTGGACTGCAAAGGGAACAATTGAGTGTACATTTTACCCACCGTGCGGTGCGAGGATCCAAAAAAAAAAAATGCCGGTGCATAGCGCTACCGACTGTTATATTTGTGTATTACAACTATAGATGGATGGATGGATAGATACTTTATTCATCCCCAAGGGGAAATTGCAATGTCCCGGCAGCTCGTACCAACACAATAGGCTAAATAATAATAATGCAAAACAATTAAATATATGAAAAAATGTGGATAATATAAATATATATTTGTGTGTGTGTGTGTGTGTGTGTGTGTGTATATATATATATATATATATATATATATATATATATATATATATATATATATATATATATATATATAATACAATAAACAGTTAACTGTACCTAATAATGAATCTGCCAATACACTTAACCTAATGATGACCGGGACGGTAGCTCAGGAGGTAGAGCTGGTCGTCTAGTAATCTAAAGGTTGCTGGTTCGATCCCAGGCTCCTCCTGCTAGCGTGCTGTAGTGTCCTTGAGCAAGACACTTAACCCCTCATTGCTCCTGATGGCTGCATCCGTCGGTGTTTGAATAATTGTAAGTCGCTTTGGATAAAAGCGTCTGCTAAATGACTAAATGTAATGTAATGTAATGATAACAACAACAACAACAACAACAACAACAATGTAACTTAAAATCAGAAAACAATTAAAGATTAAAAATATCTGAAAAATAAAAGGTCATGTCCAAAAATAGAAAAAAATGAACTATACAGTCTTATACAATAACTTATTGTTTCTTAAATTGTGCGAGAGAGCTTCACGAGAGACGTCACAAAGTTTTATCCAGTCAAATTCTTTCCGTTCTTCATACCAATGACCCAGTCGTTCATAGCTTATTATAAATGCCATCATTTGTGGAGGGAACGTAGGGGACTCCGCCTTCAACCCTGATCGTTCTGGAGATGTGACGCTATGTCGTCTGTTTCAGGGACGAACCTTTGTGGCGTGAACAACGGAGGCTGCACACATCTCTGCTTCGCCAAGACCAACAGCTTTGTGTGCGCCTGCCCCGACGAGCTGGACGGCCGAGCCTGCTCCACCAGTGAGTTTCAAAGTCACGTCACCTACCGATTCCCCCGTGTGTGTCTGAAAGCTGTATGTGATTAATGAAATGTTTGGTTGAATTGAAATTTTTGTGTCTCGTCTTTTAGTCTCTGGTTACGTCCCCACGTCACCAACCAGAGGGACCACCGTCGTACCCAACAAACTCCCCAAAGCGCCGACAGACAAACCCCAAGGGGGACCGCCGCTTGTCAAGTACGGCTGCTCTTTGAAAGCCTCTTTGTTTGGGTGTAGGAACTTGTATTCAAACGTTCTTCTTTGTTTGTCTCGTGTTGTAGCTGCACTGACAAAAACCTAAACATAGAGGGATGCTTGCAGAGCGACGTGGTCACAGCTCCTAGTGGTCAGTACTAAATATTATTGTTGTTTTTATGGTCGTTACTGTTATCTCAACAACTGCATTTCAGACAACTTAATCAAGTTATTTAGACAAGTGCAGCGTGTAAAATGAGATGTGCTGAATGGGATGTTGGGGATGTTTGAAATCAGCGTCTGCATTAATCTCAAGTCTTCCATTGGAGTTTCTATGTCATTTCACAAGATGGCGCCACTATCTAGTGTTGGGGAAAAGTATGTAGACAGAGTGATACAAAGGGTGTGAAACCAGGCAGAGAAGTGGTTCCCCTTGACAACAGTCATTAGTGACAGATCAGCAGTCAATATTCAGAAATCACTGGTTGCCGATTGCCGCTATTGAACAATCAGAATCGAGTATTCCACGGAGCCGTGTGATAATACCTAATAAACATCTTTGCCTTTCCCAGGGGAAGGACTTCATATCAGTTATGTTATCGGTGGCGTCCTGACCATCCTGGCCATTCTGATCCTTATTGCTGCTTTTATTATTTACAGGTAAGTTCTGTAAGGTTACAAACACCCAAATAAAAATTAATTTACTTTATTCACCGGATTAAACAACAAGCTGCGTGTCCTGCGTCCGTCTTCAACCCACCAGGCATAAGAAATCCAAGTTTGCCGACCCGGGGGTGAGCAACCTGACGTACAGCAACCCCTCGTACCGGACCTCCACGCAGGAGGTGAAGATCGAGGCCTCGCAGAAGCCTCCCATCTACAACCAGCTCCGCTATAAGAAAGAGGTGACGTACCTGCGTTTGCCCCGCGCCGCGGGCCGCGCTCGGCCCTTTTTATTAAAAAGCTAGCGGACTGATGAGACGAACCCATGGCGGTTAATACCGAGACTGTGCAGATGTTTGGGCCGGTAACCGCCAAGGTGTTCGTCCCTCCCTGGTGCTGGAGGCTGGTTCATTTGGAGGATGTTGACCCTCATCTCTTCCTCTCTCTCCCCCCTCGCTGCAGCTCTCTCATCCTTACAACTCCCTCTCTCCCTTTATCTTTTGACCCACTTGTCCCGCCCAGGTAGTCCCACTGCATGAAGGCGTTTTCAGTGCTGTTCTCTCTGACGTGGTGTTCTTTGTTCTTTTTTTCTTGTGTATTCATGCTTTCTCTTTTTCCTATCCGGTCTCACCGCATGCACACTAAAAAAAAAAGTATCTATTTCTGTGCAGTGTTAAAGCCGCGTTCCCTTAATGGCCAGAGCATGTTAACGTGTGCAGTTCTCAGCCGGCGTCGCAGTGCGACCCTTTGACCTCTGATCTTTTCCACAATGTCGAAAAAAACACGGGTTATTCGTGAATGATGAACATGTAGAACTCAAACAACAGCTGGAAAAAAAGACTAACCCAGGAAGCAAATGACTGCATCATAGCTTGTACCTGCTTATTAGGTACAAGCTCATGATTTGATTATTGATTAAATCTGATATTGATGAGACGGCTCACGCGGCACTTCTATGTTTATATGGTGGCATTTTATACTTTTCAGTTTACGAAACAATTTCAAAGAACAAATTAAGTCTGATACAGAAATCATATATTTCAATTCATTCGTGACTATGCTGGCATTTAACTGAAGTGGGAAATGCTGCATAACTTACAAAGCAAGTATCAATATTACATTTGCGTATCAGTATTGTTGGGGTATCAATATTAGTATTTTTTATCTATATAGTTTAAAGTCAGCCTGAGCTGCTGTGCATGAGAGCGCCTCTGCCTTGTTGTGAAGTGATTTGCCGTCGCTTCTTGACCGCTGCTGAACGCGCCCCGGCCTCACCGCCTCCGTCATGTCCCTCAGGGAGGAGGGGACGGCGGCTACACCAAGGAGAAGATCCGCATCGTGGAGGGCGTGTGTCTGCTGTCCAACGAGGAGCTCTACTGGGACGACCTGAAGCAGATCAAGCCGTCCCGCGGCGGCCTGCACGCCTGCATGCGCACCGACACGGTGTCCCTGCAGGCCAGCAGCGCGTCGCTGGACGACGGGGAGACGGAGCAGCTGCTGCAGGAGGAGGCGTCCGAGTGCTCCTCCATCACCACCCTCACCCCGTCCACCGTCACCCCGCAGCGCCACGCCCAGCACAGCCTGCCCGACACCGGCTGGGCCTCCGCCCGCAAGCCCTCCACCGAGAGCCAGGTGTGAGGGAGTCTCCACACCCGCCGTCCCCGCCACCTCTGTGCTTCTCCACCCTGCATACAAACATATTTATATCCAATACAAGTTATATATCGCTAATCTAGGTACAGATAGGAAGGTACGCAGCAGAACGACAGATCAAACTTTGTAAAGAACCGGACGCGGCTCAGCGCTCGACATGAACAAATCGTAGTCGTAGTTCACGTTGTGGCGAAACTTTTCTCCGTCCGACGCACCCGCATCCTCATGAACACACACGCACACACACGCACATGCACGGATACAAACTGTGTGACCGTGCACGGAGCTTCTGCCTAAAGGCGAACACGACAAATGATTAAGACAAAAAGTGGGCATGGCAGCATGAGGAATCCTCCGGTGGACGGAGCGTGCTGAGAGACTCGAGTTCCCCCGGAGCCTCTTCCAGAGGACGCTGACTTTCCAAGCGAGAGACGCTTCTTTGTGTATAACTTTGCATTTTTTTTGGTGAAGTCGTTTTGTTTTTTTTTTGTTGTTTTTTTTGTTTGTTTTTGTTTTTTTGACAAAGTTAAAACGCCGTACTGGTGGACTGTGTAACAAAACGCCCTCTCTAACGCCACTCACCAGTCGCCATGTCTTTACGAACTCTATTTATGAACGTTTTATACTTAAGAGTGGGTTTGCTGATTTCAGAGAATGGAGAGTGTTGTGTAGAACTATGTACAGAAGACCCAGTTATTAAAGTTATATTTATGACAGTGCCAAAGGTGAGGGCTTCACAAGGTCTCAATACTTTTCTCTTCTTCTACAGTATACTACACGTGTATCTAACGGATTGTGTGTTCCCCTTGACTCACGACAGACTGGAAGGTCTTTTCCTCCCCAGAGACGATCCCCTTCCCTTCCCGGAGGAATCGGAAGAAAAGACTTTGTCCGTCATATCGAATGACAGCGAAGGTCTTTTCATACTAAACACAAAATGAAAAACCTGAAAGGAGACTTTTTCTTTTTTCACAAGATCAGAAAAATAGAACAGTGCTGATCCTCCGTGCCGAGGAAGCCACGATGAAGTAAAGCCGAAGTGCCAAACATCTCCTTCTCCCCTTCCCTCTCCTCCTCCTTTGCCTCCTTCTCCTCCTTCTTCTCCTTCTCCCCCTCCTCCTTCCCCTTCTTCTCCTTCTTCTTCAGTTGCTTTTCTCTTCCTAGTAGATTTTAAAATGCATGTCATGCTCCTGCAGAATTCCCAGGAAAGTAGAACTACTCACGCTCACTCTGTAACTCGGTGTACTCTCACAGTATCTACGGTAGTAAAGTATAGCAAAGGACTCCCTGAATATATAATGAAAACACACTGTGCATATCTGATCCCATCACGCAGTGAGGGTTTTTAGTTTAGAATTATATCACTGACAACTTAATAAAGCATTAATTTAATACAGGTGAATATATTATGTATTGCTTTAACATTGAAAAGTGCCATTTTATCACTTAAAATATGGTGTAAGGAGGTATATTACAATATTGAGAAATATCAGTTAGATTTTTCAGACCATGTATTTTGAAGTATGTTCTCCACCGTCAGCGTGTTGCTGATCTGCTGCTAGACGACGCACTGAGGCCGACACACGAGGGTCTTGGCAGCTACACAACCAGTCTCATCGAGCGATCAGACCATTGATCGCTGCGACACACAGCCCCTCCCACTCTGCAAGCATCAATAACTACAGGTTCCTATGTTGCAGACAAAGGCAAACATTTGTGTTGAAGATACTGTGTTGTTGTATAGTCTTTTGTACAAAGGGATTTCATGATCGTTTTGACTCGTATTAATTTTACTCACTGGAGAAGAACAATTTTTGTTTTGCTGGATTCTTTTAACCACTGTTTCCAAGCCTTGTAAATTATAGGGAAGATGCCAGTTATTTAATAGTGCTCTTTTATGTTATGAAATATTGGTCGCATATAGTTGTTGTAAAGGTAACAAAAAAGAGGTATTTATGG
>NC_137190.1:4816884-4986884 GCF_960531495.2 Zeus faber | reverse complement strand
CCCTGGACCGGGCCTTGGGGGGGGGGGGGGATGTTTCCATAGGCAGGGTATAGTCCGGATTTATAATCCAATGTTATTATACTGTAGATGTGCAGAGTGTAAGTTAACCTCCCTATGTTTTGATCCTCAGGTATGGAAGGCCAGGTTAACTGGTTACGAGGAGGCTCTGAAGCTGTTCCAACGGATTGACGATGACAAGAGCCCAGAGTGGGGGAAATTCCTGGGCCTTGTCAAGAAGTTTGTGACTGAGTCCAATACAGTCGCCCAGCTGAAAGGACTAGAGGCTGCATTCGTTTTTGTAGAGAATGCACATATAGCAACTAGGTGAACCACAAAACAGATTTGCTTGATTCTGATGATTATTTGCTCTTATTGCTTCCTTTGGTGATCTTTTACTTTTTTCTCCCCTGTCTTGTGCAGAACGGTTGGAGAGGTTGTGAGCGGGGTGGTGTGTAAAGTATTTAATCAGCCCAAGGCCCGGGCCAAAGACATGGGCTCTGACATTTGCCTCATGTACATTGAGATCGAGAAAGCTGAAGCTGTGCAGGAAGAGCTGATGAAGGGCCTTGACAACAAGAACCCAAAGATTGTTCTGGCGTGTGTGGAAACCATACGGAAAGCACTCTGGTGAGCCTGTAGTGGAAGTCAATATCAACAATGCATTATGTAGAAATCGTGCGGTCTTAAACTCTCAGATCTCTTCTGTGCTTTACTCTAGTGAATTTGGAGCAAAGACTCTTACTCTGAAACCCATCGTAAAGGTTTTGCCGAAGTTGTTTGAGTCCAGAGAGAAGGTGGTAAGAGACGGGGCGAAGCAGCTAGCCGTTGAGGTTTACAGGTGGATCCGAGATGCTCTGCGGCCTTCTCTTCAGAACATCAGCCCTGTGCAGGTTTGCCCAAACCTTTCCCAGTATGCCATCACACTGCTATCAAATCATAATCACAGATTATTGTTTTTGAATATTTCTTGAGCTTATTTAGAAAAGAAAACGTTATGTGACGTTCTTTCCAACCACTGTCATACTTAAATGTTATAAATATTTTTTCTTTTGGATACTTGAAGTGGAGTCTATTCATAAAGATCAGTTTTTTTAGGCTTGTCTGCGTTAAGAACGCTTTATTGAATCCCGGGAGGGAAATTCATTGTGTTACGGCTGCTCCATCTTTGTGTGTGTCTCTAGGAGAAATGGTTCCCCATCAGCACCCTCCTTAGAACAATCCGACTAAAACAAGGGTCTGTCGGGTTTGGGGACCCCTCTGTTAGTCGATATACAGTATAATACAGCTCTTTTGTTTCCGATTAAATCTCGATGCCCAGTCACCAAAAAATTATTATAAACGCACCATGGCTCAAGAGGTAAATGGGTAGGTGCACAAACCCTCCGCCAGCCCCTCTGTATGTGCCTTTGTGCTGCCTTTTCTTGAATGAAACTCACCCCCCAGATGAGACAATGCCAATCGGTGGCAAATGTCACGACCTGTCCAGTCCTATCCCCGCCCAATAGTTAAATATTTGCATTGAAAAAGCCAAATCCGATTAGATTGACAAAATTCTAAGTCGAGTACAGCCCTACTATCTACACAAGTTAACATGGAGCAGCACTATGCTGACTAGTTGTGGTAGTTGGAAGTTAGTCTAGAGTTACAGTATTGCGGCACCAGTCTATTAGTCCTGAAGCTAAAACTTTTAGATTAACTACTTATGATACCGATTTATTTTTTATTATGAACCAGTCTCACTTTATCTTTTTCCCCGCTACAGTTGAAGGAGCTGGAAGAGGAGTGGGTTAAAGTGCCGCCAGGCGCTGCCAGACAGAGCCGCTTCCTTCGGTCCCAACAGGACCTCCGTGTCAAGTATCAACAGCAGCAGCAGCAGGGGGAGCCTGGAGGAGACGACCAGGATGGTGGTACGTCCCTCCATCATTCAAATAGAACTTGTACACTTAAACTGATTTGTTTAAAAATAAAAGTGTTTTCTGCTTTTAGACGAAATTGAGGACTCGGCCCCGCAGGTGGATGCCTACGAACTCCTGGAGCCAGTGGACATCCTCTCCAAGCTGCCCAAGGACTTCTACGAAAAGATCGTAAGGTTCAGTTTCCTTGTTACAAAAACGCTCCGGCACACCTCAGTGCCTCCAATAAATTAACCTTTTTGTTTTAAAAAAATATTTCTTGGCAGGAAGCAAAAAAATGGCAGGAAAGAAAAGAAGCACTCGATGCTTTGGAGGCTCTTGCTAAAAATCCCAAATTGGAAGCTGGAGATTATGGGGATTTGGTGCGGGCCCTGAAGAAGGTATTGCAAATGGTTTTCCTTATCTTGTTTTGATTGAATTGTCTCCTGCTGTTATAACAACATGAGACTACAATATGTGATATAGTTAAATGTTGTTTTTAAGACTACATTAGTTGCTCAAATATTTCTTGTGTCTAAATATCTAGATATATTTAGTATATCTATAAAGCAACAATCGTCACCCCGAAAATATTTTACAATTATCAAATCATTAATTAAAAATAATATAGTTATTAAGTCAATATTGCCTAACCATACTGTGCATAAAATCTTCCATTTTTGCCTTAAGGTTATCGGTAAAGACACTAATGTGATGTTGGTGTCTCTGGCTGCGAAATGCCTGGCTGGACTCGCTGCTGGTCTCAGGAAGAAGTTTGGGACGTACGCTAGTCATGTGAGTTCTGATTTCTCAGCAAGCACCAAATAAAGGTTATATTATCACTGATGTTGTCTCCTTTCCATCAAGGTTGTTCCCACTATTCTGGAGAAGTTCAAGGAGAAAAAGGCTCAAGTGGTCCAGGCTCTACAGGAAACTATTGATGCCGTCTACCTGACTGTAAGTCACTCTGCTCAGTAATGTCTTTTATTGAATTTCATTTTTTATGCCTTTCTACAAGTTATTACAAAGATCGCTGTAAACATGATGGTAAGACCAGAGCTTTTTGGTTGTCTATTTCATTTCTTATTCCCCCTGTTAATTATTATTTTTTTTTTATACAAAATATGTCCATTCTTCCAGGTTCAAGCCCTTGTCTATTTAATCGCCCATTTAGAGCCAGAGTGAAGGTGTTGTGGAGGCCCTCTTGCTTAAAGCTGCGGCCAAATTATGTGATTTTATTTTTTTCAGTCGTGAATGACGATGAAAAGATTAAGCAGCGCACATTTAACAATGACAGATTTGCAACGTGTTTTGCACACACACACACAGTGTAACTGCTGCAAGAATCTTCTCGCAAAATATCTCATGGTGTTTGACACCAAAACAATCATGGATGCCATACACCTTGCTACTGTGGTTGTTTGTGCAGTTAACTTGCAGTGCTGACATTCTACACTAATTAGACCCTCATGAGTATTCTACAAGTCCACATGGCTTTCTTTGGCTTCCCCGGTCTCATTGGTGTTGGAGATTGCCGTGCCAAATAATGAAATGCTTTGGAAGACTATCCCCTGACAAAATCAAACATGTTGGCTTGAATTGTGACCTGGCCGATTGGGATCCCATAGAGGCAGATTTGAGTCTCACGATTGAATTTAATACATTTAATCTGATATTGATGATTAAATATTTCAATACATTTGTGACTATGGTGGTATTTTAAGCAGGCATGGTTGCATAACTTTCAAACAACATGGTCATGGTTGAACTGTTTGCTCATTTTTTTTGTATAAATGGTTGTTAAACTCTAGACCACTCTCCAAAACCTGAGTGAGGACGTTTTAGCGGTGATGGACAACAAAAACCCCTCCATAAAGCAGCAGGCCTCCCTGTTCCTGGTCAGAAGCCTCCGTCTCTCCACCACTGCGTCGCTGCCCAAGAGCCTGGTCAAACTTCTCTGCGCTGCCTTGCTCAAGGTTCGACACAAATTACTATTGTCTTTCAGGGACATTGCAAGAAGCTGATGTTCGGTCTCAGTGATTTGTTTCTCTCCGGCAGCAAGTGAACGACTCCACCCCTGACGTGCGTGATGCTGCATTTGAAGCTCTGGGAACCATGATGAAGGTTGTCGGAGAGAAGACGCTTAACCCCCTCTTGGCTGACTTGGATAAAGCCAAGCTCGACAAGGTAAGCTTCCCTCGACGAAACATTTAAAGTATAAACTCTGATTCTACCTCTTGTGCAGAGTCTTTTTGTTCATCTTCAGGATTAGAACAGTGGTTGCGATCTGATGAACTCTTTCCCATTTGAAGAAACAATCTGAAGATTGGGTCAACATCAGATTGTAGCCACTGTTCTAATCCTGAAGATGAACAAAAACAAAACGACTCTGCACAACAGGTAGAATAAGAGCTGTAAAGCTCTTTCCTGACTGGTCTGAATGATTCTGATAATACATATTTTTCTTGACTTGGATGTGTGTAGCTGCAGAGCTTGACAATAACCGCTGCCCACTTCCCCGGTGCCACCAGATTTCGGCTGTTTTGTCCTGCTGTCAACAACTTTTCATCGGTCAAAAAAACTAGTCTGTTGAGAAACTGAAAATTAGTTGTACTGGCACATATTGATTTACTAAGTTTAACAATCGGGATTCCGTTTGGATCAGCTCTTTGGCAACCACTTCTAGACGTCGTTGTCCTGTCCTTAGCAGTTGAGATACAAAGCAGGTACTTAAAATGCTACAGAGACGACCACCTTCCAAACAGGCAGTCTGGGCACAGCCCCGTCTTGCAAACGAAGTGGTTGATGTTGAAGTTCCATTGTGTTGCCAATAGCTGGCAGTATTTCCTAAAGAATTGGAAGTCTTACTGACAAACATTGGGAGGGGAATTGATGGTGTTTTGCTTGTAGGCATGTTGAAATGGCAGCCTCAGCTCACTGTTCTCAATGATAAAGGAGAAGAAATCAGAACCTTGAATTTTCTATCAGGCTTTTTTTTTTTTTTTCTCTCTCTCTCTCTCTCTCTCTCTCCCCTCAACACTACCCGCAAATTAAGATTGAAATGTAAAATCTTGTTTGTCGTTTAAGTAATTATTTTGTTTTAGATAAAAGACAGTGCAGAAAAAATGGAGGCAGTTGGAAGAAAGAAAGGAGATGAGAAGTCTGTCCCTGCACAGCCAGCCCCCATGGCTTCCTCCAAGTCCTCAGTACCCCCCAAGAAGGTTCCTCTAGCCAAGGTGAGTCCTTCTACGCTTGTCCTGACCTGTCGCTCACTCACCAAAGTAAATCCAACCGCTTATGCTTCTGACTGGACTCATGGGTTTGCCTCATATGCACTAAGGGTCATTTGATAAATGTAGTAAAATTTAAAGGAGTTTACTACCAATATGGGTTTTTTCAATGGCCGATGCCGATCTTTAAAGAGTGGGATGGCTGAGTATCTGTAAACTGTAAAAAACAGAATTACGAAAAATAAATAAATACGACGCAGAAGAAATTTTACTTTGCGTTTTTCCTTCGTAGCCAATGCTTCATTGTTTCTGTAGAGGAGTAGAAAAGATTTAGTTAACTGCTGCATCGTGTCTTGTATTTAGTATATGTGATGCACTTTGTGATCAATAACAGGTACATACACTTTGTTATTAAAGTACCTCAGCAGTGTACTTCAATAAAGAGCTGGAGTACATGTATCTGGTTGGTAAAATGTAACTTAAACACTGTAAAGTGCCCTCCAAACTGTACTCAGCCGCAGTATTAGTACATTTATTTACTGCAAATGTTGTAATGTTTGTACTTTCAGTGAGGCAATTTTGTTTGCAGTTAGGCAGTCAGAGGACCACAGTGGGGGTCTAGATGGGGTCCTAGAGTCAGGGCAGTCAAAACATAAGAGTGAGCAGGGATTGCACAGTTTTGGATGACACTAGACAAGCAGTTACATGGATATCCTGGACTGAGTCTTTTTTGAAACCCTTGACAATATTGCAGTAAGCTTGTTGTGTTGTCTCATTAAACTGCAGTTCACTTTTTTAACACTTCCTGTTCCTCTGAACAGAGACTCGGCCCCGCAGTGTGTTTAGCTCAGTTAGTTATTATCTCTTTAACCAGCGCAAATCATTTGTAAGGTCCTGCCATTTCGGAATCTTCATATTTCTCGTGGTTTTCAGGCTGAGTAGACAGCACGTGATAGCACTGGCTACTACAGAGTGCCTCTTCTCATGTAGTGACTCTGTTCAGTTTTTCATCTGCTAAGTGATAGTTATACATGATACAAAAATCTCTTGTCCCAGGAAGATTTGTTTGCCCCAACACATTTTCTATTGTCCCCCGGTACGTTGTTTTTCTCGAGTCCTGGTGTAAATTTCCAAGTTTGGGCAAAAGTCTTGCCCTGTTTTTTGCTCCACTCATGCACTGATCGGCTGATTTTACTCAGCTTTTACTTACTCACCTCTGATAAGCAAATCCACATGGTCTACTCACAGCCACCTCCTGGTTCTTCGTTGTGTTCCTCAGAAAACAAAGCCTGCAGCAGGTGGCACACACTTGGATGGAGGGAAGACTAAGAAACCAAAGAACAACGAACTGGCTGAAGCGCAGCTGTCTGTGAGTGGGAACATGGAAAGCACCAGACCATCTGCAGAACGCACAGAACTGGGAAAGTTGACATTGACACTTAAATACTTGTTTCTTCAGGTAGAGGTATGTGAGGAGAAGGCTGCGGCCGTCCTCCCTGCTGCCTGCATGCAGCAGCTGGACAGCAGCAACTGGAAGGAGAGGCTGGCGAGCATGGAGGACTTCCTCAAGGTCAGTAGCTTTAACTGGAAGGGCCCTCTCTGCTCGGACTGTTTGTTCAAAAAGTCCACACGGTGACCAGAGATGGCAGTTACCTGCCCAAAGGGGGTCATTTTGAATTTGTCCAGGAAATATAAATTCCTGCTTTACAAAAATACTCCTCATTTATAGCTTGTCGATTTAATCATAAAGTTAAAAATATTAAATTGCACCAGAGAAGTTTGTTCGTGTGCCTGATTGCATCATTGTGAAGAAGAAAATTGGGCAATTTTGGCGCAATTATTGAAAAAACATTAAAATGAATAATTCTTTCCTTCCTACCAGGCTGTTGAACAGATGGACGGCAGTGAGATGCCCTGCCAGGCCCTGGTCCAGATGCTGGCCAAGAAACCGGGCTGGAAGGAATCCAACTTCCAGGTAATATGTTCTGTACTCCACGTTAGGATCCAAAAATCTGTCTGTTTAATGGTTTTACAGTACAGGTTTTGCTGATTTTTACCTCATTATTTTTTAATCGTGTGTGTGTGTGTGTGTGTGTGTGTGTGTGTGTGTGTGTGTGTGTGTGTGTGTGTGTGTGTGTGTGTGTGTGTGTGTGTGTGTGTGTGTGTGTGTGTGTGTGTGTGTGTGTGTGTGTGTGTGTGTGTGTGTGTGTGTGTGTGTGTGTGTGTGTGTGTGTGCGCGCACACACACTTATTTTTTTTTTAATTGAAGTTATTTCCGGAAAAACAAAGCCCAGCCTTTTCATCTCCAGGTGCTTCAGTTGAAGATGGATGTGGTTGCGGTGGTGGCCCAGAGGGGTCGTTTCTCCAAGACATCTGCCTCTGTGGTTCTGGATGCTCTTGTTGATAAAGTGGGAGACGTGAAGTGCGGCGGGAAGGCGAAGGAGGCATTGACCGCCATTGCAGAGGCCTGCTTTCTGCCCTGGACTGCTGAGCAGGTACCACGGCGGGCACTGCAGGAACTGGCTGATCGAGGTGTCCCGGCTTCAATCAGCTTGATTTTTAATGTTGGATTGATGTTTTTCTGCTTTAACAGGTTGTTTCAATGGCCTTTGCCCAGAAGAACCCCAAGAACCAAGCTGAAACCCTGAACTGGTTGGCAAATGCTATAAAGGAGTTTGGTTTTGCAGGGTAAGTATGCAGTGATGGCGTTTAGAGCAGCATTGTCAATGCTGCAGGAGGATTGGGGGGGTCAAGATGTTTGAGTCCAGCTTGATCAACTCAAAACAGGATCTGTGTGGGCTGTACTGGTCACGTGCACGTTCACACAAAAATGGTAATCTGGCCTGCGTGAAGTTGCATTTTGAACAGTTTCACCCGCAGCCTAAATTTTGTTTTGCACCTGTGGATTAGTGAGTCTTGCCCTTGGTCTAATCTGTTTTTATTATTTAATCATTATGAAAAAATATAAAACCCTCTTCCCTTCTCTGACAGAGTAAATGTGAAAGCTTTTATCAACAACGTGAAGACTGCTCTGGGAGCCTCCAACCCTGTGAGTTCTGCTTCTCAGTAAGTTCAGTGTCTTGCTGTTTGCTGCAATGTTGCCATGATTTATTGAACTGAAACATTTTGTGTGCACCTTCCTGCAGGCTGTGCGCACAGCGGCCATATACCTGCTTGGTGTCATGTTCCTTTACATGGGAGCTCCACTGCGCATGTTCTTTGAAGATGAGAAGCCGGCGTTGCTCTCCCAGATTGACACAGAATTCCAGAAGGTGTGTGTGTGTGTGTGTGTGTGTGTGTGTGTGTGTGTGTGTGTGTGTGTGTGTGTGTGTGTGTGTGTGTGTGTGTGTGTGTGTGTGTGTGTGTGTGTGTGTGTGTGTGTGTGTCTTAAAGACTGTGTTGTTTGCCAGATGCAGGGCCAGACCCCACCCGCCGCCACAAGGGGTTCCAGCGGGAGGGCGGCGGACCAGGAGACAGAGGAGCAGGATGATGGAGGTGCAGCTGAGGTGGTGGATCTGCTCCCCCGCACTGACATCAGGTGAGGCTCAGCGTCACCTCTCACCAGAGATCTGCAGAACTGCTTGCTGGTCTTAATGACATGCAATATTAAAAAAGAAAACACAATTTAACCAGCTTTTTCCAGCCATAGGGGAAAATTGACCAACTGTGTGTGTGTGCGTGCAGTGATAAGATTACAGGGGAAATGGTGGCAAAGATGGGGGATAAAAACTGGAAGATCCGGAAGGAGGGTCTGGATCAGATGGCCGCGGTCCTATCTGAAGCAAAGCTCGTTAAGCCCGCGTTGGGAGACCTGCCCACCGCTCTAAGGGCCCGCCTTGGGGACTCCAACAAGATCCTGGTTGGTACCACACCAAATCAAACCACCTGGTTGGTCCGCCAGGCCCAGACCCTCTTCACGAGTTCTCAACAACCATCTTGTTCTGCTTGTCGGCAGGTCCAGCAGACGCTGTCCATCCTGCAGCAGCTGGCTATAGCCATGGGACCAGGTTCCCGGCAGCACGTGAAGACCCTGGGCATACCGGTCGTCACTGCCCTGGGAGACGGAAAGGTAGGATGGGAAGGATGGAGAACTGGACTCACTAGTTGGTTATAATTAGGCGGTAGATTTAGCGTTACGGCATTACCAGCCGGTCATTAGTTGAGCAAATAGCAATCTTTTTGTAAAATCATCAAATCCAGAGTCTGTTTGCATCCAAATTGAAGGAGAATTTTAAACCAATGCTAATAGAATGTGAGATTCTATCATTCAAATTAGCTATTTTTATATTCTAATCTTCAATGGCAATAAATAGCTATTTATTGCAACACTTTGACATATAATATTTCAATATTATGGTCTCTTTTTCCTAAGATTATTTCAGTTATTTAGCACTGCCCCCTGGTAGTCGATGAGTAGAATGATCCGTTGGAAACCTGATATTCTTCAAATCAAGCAGTCGTGTTTTTATCAAAAAAAAAATTCAGTCCGTGTCCATTGCAATACCAGGATAATGCAGGTAGAAGCTGTGTGTGTGTGTGTGTGTGTGTGTGTGTGTGTGTGTGTGTGTGTGTGTGTGTGTGTGTGTGTGTGTGTGTGTGTGTGTGTGTGTGTGTGTGTGTGTGTGTGTGTGTGTGTGTGTGTGTGTGTGTGTGTGTCGTCCGGACACTGACCCAATCACGGCTCTGTCTTTTCCTCCAAATGAAACCACTAAAAACAGTGTGGGGACGGGGCACAACACGTAGACTCGTTAAGATTATTTTCTGCGCTTAACACATGGAGGGGCGTTGATCGAGTCACTGAGAAAGCGTCCCCATTGCTCACGGTTTCGCCTATTGCGGGCACCCTATGGCTGCCGCGTGCACTGTCTGAGGGGGAGACGGGTGCGAAAAAATGTGCCCCAATTGCTCCCTCTCCGCGCTTGATATGCTGCCCTGGGCGGCCGCCTCTCTTGCCTATTGGAAGTCCCGAGCTGGCCCAGCCCCCCCTCCCCCACCAGTGAATATTCGCATTGAACAGCCAAATCAGTTCGACTGACAAAACTGTCGTGTAAAGCCCTACAATTATTTGTATGACATGTTACTCGTCAACTAAAATGTAATGTTTTTACTTCAGTCGTGATTGCCGTGATTCTTTAATTTACAAATTCTGAATCAGAATTTTCTGCAATGCTCTTCAGGGAGTGAAGAAATTGAGATACATGCCTGTATTGGGACTGAGATGGCAAACCTGTGAAACAATGAGTTATCTAACAACCACATTTTGAAATGTTTATACTGTATTTTCCTGTATACATTTCTGATATGAATATGTTGCTATCCTTACGAGTGACACGACCGTATCGTCAAAGTAACGTTGCCATTTTAATGGTTCTCCTTCCTGATTGCTGCTCACTCTGCAAGTGTTGATGTGATGTCACTGTCGTCTCACTGTGTCCAGAACACAGTTCGCTCTGCAGCTCTGTCCACCCTGACTGCCTGGGTGGAGCAGACCGGGCTGAAGGAGTGGCTGGAGGGAGAGGAGCTGTCTGAGGAGCTGAAGAGGGAGAACCCCTTCCTTAGGCAGGAGGTGGGATACTTTATTTATGTTTATTGTCTTGTTGCGCAATTCTATAGTCAACATGGCATCGCCCTCCCACAGGTTGTTCTTGACAGAGGATTTCTATTTTCAGGAATGCAAATAACAGGCATTTTGGTGTCTTTTTTTTTTTTTTTTTTTTTCTCTCTTCTTCTTCCTCACCTCAATTAGGGTGACTTCTGTGAATCGGCCAGATCCAAAGAGTTTTTGTGGGGGGGGGGGGGGCTAAATGAATCTCGGACAAATCTCCCGAACAATTCCTACAGTCACGTTCGTGAGAGAATGTGGTCAAAGTGTCATATAATGAGGTAAACTAATGACAAAGTGACCACTGTGAACAAAGCGCTCTGGCTTCTGAATGCTCTTTTTCCTAAGGTTTTTTTGGGGGGGGGGTGCCCTCTGCACGAGCTGACGTCAGCTGATCACAGATTTCTTTATGGTCATCTGATCCGCTGTTCGTTTCTCCAAACAAGACCAATAAACAGTTTTTTTTTTATTTTTTATTTTTTTTATGTCGATGTATTTATTTATATTTTTCGCCGTTTAAATGAAACAGAAAATCTCTGCATCATAGTCCCAGTGCGTCTCATCGCGATGTCTGTCCCACAAGCTGGAAAGCACAGCAACGGAAGTCAGCAAACTTGAATGAGCACTTGTAGATCTAATGAGATTCAGCAACTGCATTGCTTATTTCTCTCCTCAAATTTGTTCAGTAACAGATTTTGGTGGACTGATGAGGTGAAATAAGTTTACTTCATACAACGGAGCCCAGAAGCCATGCTCAAACGCCATTGGCTCACAGAATCCAGATCTTGTGCTCAAGCCCCAGTGGGGCTCCTGGCCATGTGAGGGTGGCTCCTCCCACAAAAAACAGCCCGTTTTGCAATAAGATGCTTAGAGGCATGTTGGAATGGCTAGAACGCATAATCTGAGTGGTATTTTCAGCAACAAACCTCCAAGACATGTTTTGGGGACCTCAGGGACCTATATTAACTTGTTTAAAAAGGAGCATAATAGTTCCACTTTGAAGCGACAGGCCCTGTCACTACCCGTTCTGTCCTGCTATTGTTCTTTAAAAAGACAGATGAATACAGCAGTAAATTAAAACGAGGGATTTTTTTTTTAATACTAATCATTTTCGATTTGTTAAATCATGTGTACTATGTCATAAAGGACACTGGACTGAGTGACAGTGCTTATTATAATAATCATTGTGTTACTGTTATTTGAATTTATTATATAGATGGAAGTAAAACTTCTGGAAGTTATTGATTTAATTTTATTCATATGCATTCATGTTCTTTTTGTTAAAAGCAATGTTTTCCTAAGACTATTTTCTCTGGTTAGGATACTACGCTGTTATGTTTCTTTTCGACTTTCGGTGGGTAGCTTTTTTTATTTTTATTTTTATTTTTATTTTTTTTTTTTCTCTCTTTCTCTCTCGTTTTTTTAAAAATTTGATTCTGACCATCCGTCAACGTAGTTTGCCACCGTCTTGCTGCTTTTCAATATTCTCTGAAATTCTCCTCTTTTCTATCCAGCACTCTAATAGAAATTCAAGCAGTTAAGATCACAATGCAAAACATGGATGTAGTTTTTTGTAAATTGTTAATTTTAAGCATTATATTCATTTTTTCTAGATGTCCAGTGTCATCTATCTGTCCTCTATCCTCCTCTCAGCTGCTCTGCTGGCTATCGGAGCGCCTTGCCACCGTGCACTCCGTGCCCTTGGACCTGCAGTTGTGCCTGGCTCCGCTGTACACATGTCTAGAAGATCGCAATGGAGAAGTGCGTAAGAAAGCCCAGGATGCCCTGCCTGTGTTCATGACCCACCTGGGCTTTAGCAAGATGAACAAGGCTGCAGGGAAACTCAAGGTATGCTCAACAAACTAGCGTTTAAACAGCGCATACACTCATTAACCTTTGGCCAATCACATAAAATCATCACATTGGGCCCACCCGTAGAGCTGAGCTTGTTTACAGTAACCTTTTCAGTTCTCACCAGTCGTTGGCTCATGAGCAAATTAGTGGTCTGTCACTGACGTGTTGAGTCTGCTCATTAATATTAATTATGGTGAGGCCGCGCACCCTTACTTCTGGATATGGGTTGGTCTTGGAAATGTACAAATAGTGTTGCAGTGTTTTTATAATAGCGTGTTCAAGGTTAGTAGACATGTAAAGTTTGTAATGCCAACATTGAATTCTAGATATTTGATACAGTATTGCAGTCTTGTATCAACTAACTGATACAGACATCCATTTATCTTTTTAGCACTTCAGCTGCGATTTAGCTTGGTTTTTTTTGTTTTTTTTTTTTGTGTAGCCTGCCTCCAAGGACCAGGTGCTGGCCTTACTGGAGAAGGCCAAATCCTCTATGCCGGCCAAACCCATCAAAGGCCCTACCAGTGCTCCTCCAGTCAAGCTAGGTGTGTTGCTTACATGACAGGGAACTTTACGAGATGTACTCAAGTAGAAATACTGTTAAATGACTGACCTTATACTCAACTATAAGTAAAACTACTGTTCTAAATATACTTAACTATATATACGAAGCATCCTCCTCAAACATTTCTCATTGTTTCAGCCCTCAATTAGCAACATTATGTTATTGGCTTCAATTATATATTGAAATAATAGATAGAATTTTATCTAAGCCATTCATCTGCATCAATTATCTAATTGTACTCTGCTCGCTTTACAATCATTAATTGCTTCAGAGTAAATTACTTTGAGTCATTTTCAGCAACTTTATTCTTTACAGAGTAGTGCACAAATAGCTAAATGTTAATTACAGTAATTTGATTATTTGTTACTACCACCCCTGCATGTGAGCAAACTATTTAACCCCTCTTAACAGCACCAAGCGAAGCAGCAGCAGCCGCCGCCGCCATGCCGTTGGATCTAGAGGCGAGCGAACCCAAGATCCCTAAAGCCGCGTCTGCAGCCAAAGGAAAAGTAAGTAACAATTTGAGCTTTTTTCCCCTCGTCCTTTGAGGCTACATTCTCTACATATACTTTTACAAAGCAGCGCTCATGTTTTGGCCAGCGGCAGTCTCAGGAGCTGGACACCAGCTCCAACAGCAGCACTAACACCAATATTGAGAAGGAGGCCAACGCCAGCAAAGCTCCTGGCACTTCCAGAAGCAACCGCTCTGGGGTACAGAACCTGGCACATTCTGGGAGCACGTTTTGGGAGACAACGGAGGGTGTTTGTTTCTGCCTTACGCCTTTTCTTAAGATCACATGGCAGTACCTGGATTTCACTATTGGGTGTTTCCCATTTCACGATCACTGTAATATTTGGCAGATTTATCAAGGTGATTGTTTCATTTCACCCACTGAAATTTGACATTTAATAAAAGACTGTTGAAACACTGTTAAGTGCAGAAGTGGTTCCACACGTGAATGACGCGATCTTCCAGACTCGACCCTTTTTCTAACAATCTACCCCCTCCCCCTTTACGTGTGTGTGTGTGTATATATATCGATATTTTTTTCTAATTTTCTAGAGTTCCCAGTCTGTGAAGAAGCCTCCTGTCAAAGGTGAAGAGGACAGGTCTGGCCCGCTCTTCATCCTTGTGCCCAATAGAAAAGAACAACGGGCCAAAGAGGAGAAAAGCTTAAAGGTGTGTGTGTGTGTGTGTGTGTGTGTGTGTGTGTGTGTGTGTGTGTGTGTGTGTGTGTGTGTGTGTGTGTGTGTGTGTGTGTGTGTGTGTGTGAGAGATGGCACATTCCTCCAAAACAGACCTTTTATTCGTGGTTGTCAGCAGCATCTATAGTTTAGTTTGTACAACCAGATGTGTATTTGCGGTGCGTGGGCCGACCGTTGGTATTAGCATTGTTGTATTTGGGTTTGCCTCGGCCCGTATGCTGATGCCTGTATGGGCCTGGATCTGAACCTCCCTACTTGCGACATGCTGACCGTGTTTCTTCCAGGTGCTGAAGTGGAACTTCGGCGTTCCCCGTGATGAGTACGTGGAGCAGCTGAAGACGCAGATGGCGCCCTGTGTCGCCAAGTGGCTGCAGGAGGACCTCTTCCACGCCGACTTCCAGCACCACGTCAAGGCCATCAACGCTATGATTGAGGTTGGAGCGGAACAGAAACCTTTGTTTGTTGGGGGGGGACAGTGTGAGTGATGAGTTGCACTGCTCTGTGGGGGTGCCTGGCTGCAGTGGCACCGGCACCCCCTCCGACCCTTGCTGGGGACAAACCCATGTGCACAGGGGCCATCTGACACACACAGGGTGTCTGCAGGTCCTTAAGGTATTAAAATGATTAAATTACTAAATATTCACTTCATTAAGTACGTATTTATTGAGTCACATTTTATTAATACATTTCACAAAAAATAAACTTATGCTTAACTACAAAAAATTAAGGTTAACTTAGTATTAAAGGTCTTAAAAGTATAACATTTAATGCTGATGCCTGCAGACATCCTGGTACTTCTTTAAAATACTGCATGTTATTCACCGCTTTATTTATTTTTGAAATGCATTTCATTTGCTTCTCTTCCTCCTTCCCAATGTTTGTCCTTGGTTTGAAGCGTTTGGAAGTGGAGAAGGAAGCAGTGGTGTCCTGCTTGGACCTCATCCTCAAGTGGTTCACGCTGCGATTCTTCGACACCAACACCAGTGTGCTGATGAAGGCCCTGGAGTTCCTCAAGCTCCTCTTCCTCTCCCTCAGCAAGCAGGACTACCACCTGAGCGAGCTGGAGGCCAACGCCTTCATCCCATATGCAGTCCTCAAGGTCTGCACCATCTGTTTTATTACAGTAAAGGATGTTTTGATTTGACCTGGACCTCGTTCGACGTTGTTCAGCTTTAGTAATCTTCTCTGACCAAAATATCATCAAATGCTCCAGATGGCACCATGCCACTTTTCTTTTTTTTTTTTCTCCGATGTGGATAGTGTAATTTAGATCATCTACCAATCCAACTGTTTTCGTCTTCTTAGCAGCTGTAGCCTGAATAAGTTTGTAACAATCCTTTAAGTGAAGCATAGAATACCGCCACCAATAAAATATAATTTTTCCATTTAACACTAGTAAGCTTTAAATGAGCCATTTGTATTAATGCACTTTGCCTAGGATGACCATCTAACATTGTGGCAACTATAGTCATCTAATGTAGGGCCACATTTGGCTAGCGTTGTCATTCGATTTCAATTGGAAAAACTCAATGTTTTTATGGAAGCTTTGGGGAAGAGTGATGAGTTGCACTGTCGGCAGGATCGCTGGTTGCAGTGGCGCCAATGACCCTGTCCCGAGTCTCCATGGTGACACTTGATGTGCACAGGGGCCATCTGACTACCCCCCCCCCAATCCCACTGTTGGACACATTCCTAAAATGTTCTGTCACTTTTTCACCATGTGTATTCTGATCTCTTCACACCTGAAGATGGGCGAGTCCAAGGATGTGGTGAGGAAGGATGTGCGCGTTATCATGGGCATGATGTGCAAGGTGTACCCCACCAGCAGAATCTTCCCCTTCATCATGGAGGGAACAAAGTCCAAGAACTCCAAACAGAGAGCTGGTCAGTCAACAAAATGGCATGGTCCCTGTAGCCCTGTTTGAGTTTAAAAGTTGACTAAATACTGTTTAAGGTGATAGTCCATAAGATTATGTAAAACTGTTGTCTACAAATATTTAGCTGGACTTTTGGGGGAAAAATTGCTCAGTACTTATTCTAATTTGGTGCAGTCTCATTGAGGCTATTAACTTGAAGCAAGTAACGGCTTATCTTTAATTAATGCACATACACCAGTTTCCAGTAAGTTTCCATTACAAAAATAACACTCCGCTGCTCATTAAAATCTTGCCGTTGAAAAGTAACTGTTACATGGGGGGTGTAGTTCAGGCTGAGACCAACACCCCACCCAAAGCCACCCTCTCACAACCTTTCCTTTTTCTCCACTGTCCAGAGTGTCTGGAGGAGATCGGCTGTCTGATCACGCTCTGTGGCGTGTCGGTCTGTCAGCCCACGGCCGCCAAAGCGCTCAAAGAGATCGCCGTGCACATCGGCGACCGGGACACATCGGTTCGCAACGCAGCTCTCAACACCATTGTGGTGGTGTACAACGCATGTGGGGAGCAGGTCTACAAACTCATCGGCAATGTAAGAAATGCTCCGGTGGCTGCAACTTATTCTATGAAACTAATTTACTGTTTCCTCCATTTTCCACTTGCCTGAACTCTATAGATACCGGAAAGTTTTAACTGTTACCTCTAGACTAGATAATCTGAACAGCTCTCAGTTAGACACCTGAACACTGTTGGTGTGGCAGCGTGAAACTTCAACTGCCATTTTGGCTTTTTGCAGACTTCTCTTGGTTGTAGTCTGGACAGTAAGATGCCGGAGCATGTAGCTGGTTTACAAACCACCGCACCGGGCTCACTGCAGGTTAAGAGCTCATTTTGCATGCGCTAATTCAAATTCTGACACTATTCGTGTTTGGTCCCCAGCTGTCAGAGAAGGACCTGAGCATGCTGGAGGAGAGGATCAAACGTTCCGCCAAAGAGACTGCCCAGCCCCCGAAACAGGCAGAAGACAAGCTACCTAGAACCGCCGCCTCCAACGCCAACATGCTGCGTAAACCTACTGGTGACGAGCAGCCTGCTGCCCAGCTACGGTACCATGACATTCGTATGCACAGCAGTGCACGGAGCAGAAGCCAGAAACGCATACCTATTTTACTTTTCTTCTCTAGGTTTTTATTATTTTATTATTGAAATTATTCTTTTAATTGGGTTTTTGACAGTGATCAAGAATATAAATAAATGATACTGTCCCATGCATGGTATCGCGTCAGTTCCGGTGTCAATTCTCACGTGTTTTCGTGACAACGTGGTTTGGAGACACGTCAGACTCCTGGTTAAAAAATCCCCACTGTCATCAGTCATGTAATAAGCAAACAAGACAAAAAGTTGTGTAGTGTGAACAGTACAGCGATCTGACAACTTTGAAGGCCGCGTGGTCCCATGGCACGATACGACTAAACTGGACCCTGTGTATTGCGGCCTGCAGCTATATTTATTATTACTATTGTTTATTATAACTATTTGACAGCCTTCTGTTAATGACTCTGCTGTTAACAAGCCAGAGTAAAAAAAACAAAAGTATAATTTTTGATTATTTTTTTTCTAAACGTCTCTTCGTTCTTCATTTGGCACCGCAGTCAGCGTGTCCAGAACACCCCGGCGGTGCTGCAGGCACCGTGTGAGGTCACACCAGAGTTCCGTCTGGACCTCGATCTGCTGGAGGACGATCTGTCACCCATCAGAGAGCTGCCTGAACTTGTGCAGCTCGACTCGGGCAACTTGGAGCCGATGGCGCTGCCCACACCAAAGTAGGACAGCTGCATTAAGTCACAATTCCAGTGTGCTGTTGAGTATTCAGGGTGTCTGCTGGTCATTAAAACATCTTAAGATGTCTTAGTTTCAGTTTTACAGGTACTAGGACTTTCAAGACATGAAACGGTCTTAAATTTGAATTTATAATGTCTGAATTTCAATTTTGACCTGTTTTATTAATTACTTTGTCAAAATGGGTCAAGCTGTTCTGCATCAGTCAACATTTACAAATAACCCTTGTCTGAACTGAACCTAATACCTTATTTAAAGACAAGTTAAAATTTGTCTTCATGGATCTTGCATATTGCACTTATTACACTCTCAATACCTGCAAACACACTAATAACTTGTGTATAATATTCCACAACCATAAAGTTGAACTGGCTTTAAAATTGTCAAGGAGCGCACATAGATTTGAGATCTACAGGTTACAAAATAGTCAAACTTGTGCACAGATTACTATTGGTAAACGTGCCCTAATTTGAACAAGATGCCTTTTTTAAATCCTGTCATTTGGTCGATGTCTTGTTATCTAACACATGATGTCACTGTTTTAGACCCAATCTGACCTCTACCTTGGAGCACCAACAGTGTCCCATCTCCACCATTACCGCGGTCATTTCAAAGATCACTTCTCGAGACTTGAACACCAGCATCCAAGGCCTGACACAGGTATGATCGTGCACAGTACTTTAGCCGTTTAAGTGATCATGTGCTAGTATGAAAGTTTCAAATGGGATTTTTTAAATTGAAGGAAGGGGGGGGCTCAAAATTAATGTAAAATATGTGCTCGTTGTAAATGGACAATGAGACACAGAGCTATATTAAACTTGTTTAGTGTTTAATTCTTGGACTTGTGATCAAACCAATGACAATTGAATCCCATAAATCATATGATGGGTCAAAAATGACCTGGACTATTTTTTTCTTAGTTATATTTAAAAAAAAAATTAGGCCAGGTCATTTTTGACCAGACATGTTCATTTGTGGATTAAGTAAAGGCGACTTATTGTGTGAATAAAGACTCTGTAATGTGGTTTTGTGCAGATGGACACAGTCTTCCATCAGTACAGCAGGTCAAACGTGATGGTGAGCAACGTCAACCAGTTCCTTATCTCCACCATGATCCAGCTGCGACTGGCCCATAGCTCGCACATGGCCGACCCACGCCTTCCCAAACAGGAAGTCTCCAAACTCTACGGCGCTGTCATCAGCAGCATCATGACTGTAAGCAGAGGATGGACCTGCAAAACACACTTTCCTCTAAATTTGCTCTCATTGTGGTTGGAAGCATCAGTTTTATTTTATACTTGAGCCGTTTCATTTTTTTGTTAAATGGCTTGGGGTTAGGGTTTTATAAAATCTTTTTTGACTGATGCAAAAGAACTTGAAAAATGTCAAGATAAATATAATCAGACAATTTGTATATTGACATTAACCTCCTAAATTAAAATGTTATGTCTATTAAACTACTTTTGGCCTAATATAGTTAAAACAATATTTTCAAGGCCCTGCAGACACCTTGGAATACCGATATTTTGATTTCTGCTGATGCGGCCGTGCGCTCTGACTCCTCAGATGTTCAGCGTGGACGTTCTGGCCCAGGAGGCGTCGCCGGGTGTATTGAAGGACCTGCTGGAGATCCTGCTGACCATCCTGGTGGATCCCAGAGTCGAAGACCTCCCACAAGGACAGAAAGTCCTCCCCTCCATTAACCGGCTGCTGATGCAGCTTTTCAAGGACGCCGACAAAACCAACCTACTGAGGTGAGTCCAAAAGTCCAGCTCGATTTTTGATTAAGATTGATTTTAAAGTGGATATGGACAACTTTTGCACCCATCGCAAAGACAACAGGATCGCTCAGAGCGCTCCGTGTAAATGATCAGCGCCACTTTGGAAATAAGAGAGAAGTCTGTTCACTGAAGAGGTCAACTTACATTGTCATCATTTTTTTTTTTTAATGCATTTCTTTTGGTTGGTTTGCGGCGAAACATCAGTCGCCGTCATATTGGAACAGGCAAGACTGGCCTCTAAGTAGTCGATGTTTTTCATTTCTCAACCAATTTCAATGAGTCATTTTGATAGTCAAGGGTTTATGACGTACGTGGAGTAGGTTGCTCCTGTGGCGCACTGCCGTAAATCCATCAGAGCCCGAATGCATAGTGATATCGAGGTTTATAGGAAACCAATCTTCACACCGACAGTGTCATCATTATGAAGTTAATGTTGATTGCAGTCTAATGGCTATAGAATAATAAGTAAAAGCAATCATGTTGTCTATGGCTCCTTTTAAAGTAAGTGTTGTCCCCGTCCTCTGCAGCGCTTTGCTGGTGCTGCTGCAGGACACTCTGTCTTCTCCCGTTTCATCAAAGTTCACTGATGTCGTCATTAAGGTAACACAATTTCGTATGAAAACAGTTTTGTGATGCATTTAAAAGGCAGGTTCACCATTTTTCACCCCAACACCTTATTAAAATGTTGTTTTCCATCATTTCTAACTGTTCATAACATAGCTGCACCATTTTAGTACTGAACATCTTACCTCACCTATGACTCTTATAAATGACTCTTTCCCATTTTTGAAAAGGAAATGTAATCTTTCCTTAAGTCTTAAACGTTCGCCCTGCTGAACTGCATTTAATCACAATAAGAATCTTAATCTTAAAGTGGCGTTGAAAAATAGAAACAATTTTTAACACAATTTGCCTTCATATTCGTGCCCTATTTTTCCCAACCATGAGGTGTTTTTTCTCCCCCCCCTCCAGTGTCTGTGGAGGATGATGAAATTCCTGCCAGAGACCATCGCTCATGTGAACCTGGACAGTATCCTTCTGGACATCCACAACTTCATGAAGGTTTTCCCCAAAAATGCTCTCCGCCAGCTTCCCAATGACATGGCACACCGCACACTGAAGACGCTGCTGCACACACTGTGCCGCCTCACCGGCCCCAAGGTCTGTGCAAACACCTCTCCTGGATGTGCGTCCTGTGTAATTCACATGTGCAAACAGATCAGATTTGGCCTATAGGTACTTGGCTTTATTCTTGAATTAAGCTGTTTAATGAAGCTTTTTATTTGCTAATTCAATATTTACATATTATTTTTGACCCCAATAAAAAGGAAATTATTGCATTGGAAGATAGATTCCGGAAAGGGGTGGGGTGCTGCTAAAAGGATAACTTAACTGCTCCAGTTGGGCTAAAACTGGATCCTTTTTGTTTTTATTCTCAATTGGGCTGGGGTAGAGCTCAATGAACACTCTGTATTTTTAATGATCAAAAAACATATTCAAGGAATTTGATTTTGTTCTTTTTCTCTTGGCGCTAAGAATATGTACTGGCATCATAGTGACAACAGGTCTATAATTACTTTGGATGTGTTATTTGTAAATCTAAGCGCTGCCAAAACCTGAAAGGGTTTCAGCCGTTGATCCACAAGGAGGATTTATATCAAACAAAAGTTCAATTCACATTCATATAATCCATATCTTTTGTCTTTCTGGACTTGGTGATCACTTTTAGTTGTTAAAGTTCTTTTAGTTTTCTGTAGAAATAGGACATTGTTTTGGTCGCGCTTGTTGTTCGAGTAACGCGGCGAACCGTTTAACACCTTGGTGCCGCAGTTGTTTGCTTTTCCTTCCCAACTTCAGAGCATAAACCACCGTCTGCTTAACGGCGCTGAAACTCTACTGGTAATATAACAACCCAGTGTGACGTAGAAGCCACAGCTCTATGGTCTTTAAAATAAACCTTTTAACAATCCTAAGTGCTCCATCAGATTATGCCCTGTAGGAGAAATGATATTGATTGTTCCATTTAACACCTCTCAATGAAATTGGAAGGCTGCAAGAGTCTTTGGTTTCCTTTTTTCGGAGTTTGATGTAATAAAATGAGCTCAATTAAATTATAATTTTAATGCAAGTTTATACAGAAGTTCCTAAATGTATGTGTACTGTATATTACCAGCAAGCATTTCCTCCCTGTTTTATAGACCTTAAGAGCCAACTGCGCTGTGCTTTCCTCTAGTTACTTTAATCTAGAATTTGGAAATAGAAATGTCGTGGCTGTAAATGGTTTAAACTCGAGGTAAATGTTCAAAACGTCTTAGTGCTGCATTTCCACGGCTCCTTAAAGTCTCAAATCGAATCATCTGAAAAGGCCTTAAAATGTCTTATATGATTTTGACCGGTCCTAAAAATGTATTTGATCATCCAGACCCCTGCCCCCCCACCAGTTGGGAATCACCTCAAGTATATTCCAGAACTGTGGGACTAATTTTGCTTTATATCCTTTATGTTTTTTTTTTAATTTTTTTTTCTACTTTTGCCAGTATGGATGTGAAATAGGCCTTAAATTGCATTCGTAGTGGTCTTAAAGTCTTAAATTTAACCTGTTGAAACCTGCAGAAACCCTGTATCGGTATATAGTTGTAATTTAAATGCTGCTAAAGGCCTGCGACCTGTGACCAATATGCAAATGTGAAACATTAGCGTCTAAAGCTCAAAGCCCACAAAATGGAACAATCATTTTATGCAATGTAGTGCAGTATCTCACCATTGGATTTCAAAGGTCACAACATTTAATATCAATACAAGCAGATATTATTAAATTAGTATTTTATACATAATGAGAGTTGCTACCAACTTTACATACCACCTGATGTGCATTCCAAAATGCAGGGAGCTCCTCATCTCTGTGTTCACAAACAGATCCTCGTCTTTCCTGCCAAGAGTGAATTTATTCTTTATTTTATTTTTTTTATATTCTGCGTGTGTGTGTAGATCCTGGACCACCTGACGCTGATTGAGAACAGGAAGGAGTCAGAGCTGGAGTCATATTTACAAAGTGTGGTACGTGAACACACGACATGTCCTTCACACCCTCTGATCTAACTTGGTCACATTTGATGATCTAAAAAGACACTATGCACCTGTAAGTACTTATTTTGTCGTGGCATCCTTCTCCCGATCGGGTTTCCTGTTCTCAGAATGTGGTCAAACCTAAAGACAAGGCAGAGCTGTTGCAGATCCTCAAGAAGATCTCCATCAAAGAAAGTGACAGAGAGGTGGGTTGGAAGTCCATTCCTCATCTTCTAAATGTCAGATGGTCACCATTAACTGTGTAGCTCTCTGTGCATGTAAGGCCTTGCTGTTTGAACTGCCGGGATAATAAATATAATAACATTTAAGTGAAGTGAGTCTGGTCAGATGTGGCTGTAAACTGCAGCTTGATTGGTTGGCAGGGGCTTGTATTTTTAAACATTATTGTTTTAACTATTGTCTCTGAGGTGACGTGGATTCTGTAATGTCTTGAGTATTTTTGGCAATAAGTGTCAGACTGTTTGTGCGTGCAGGGTCTGGTGGAGCTGTGGGAGTACAAACAAAAACACCCGCACATCGACCTGAGTCCTTTCCTGCAGAACATGTCTCACACCTTCCAGACGTTCATAGAACAAGGCCTCGCCTCCATCAACGCAGAGAAGCGAGTCACGGCCAAGATTCACCCCCTCTCCACAGGTGAAGTCAAAAAGTCCCATGGAGGCAGTCAATTTTACAAATAAGAATGAGTTTAGTGTCTCCATTTCCGCATGAAAATTAATATGCATGAATAATAACGCATATATAAATAATAAAATCGGACTAAATCTTTTGAGTCAAGTTGCAAATGTGAAAAGTTGACACTGATGCAGAAACTGAACGGATGTTCAGAACCCTAAACCTACAACTCAACCTGATACCTGTTCGAGGTGAACCAACTCACTTTGTACTTATCTGTAGAGGGAAATCCCCAAAAAATCCATGTCTTTACAGGTCTGATTCTATATTTATTCCAGTGCCCGTTTACCTGCCTTGCTATCTGACCTGAAGGAAACGGGGAATGTTAGACGTGGACAAATTTGTTGAATTGTTATTGAAACAATGCTTCATTCCTCCTGAAAAGTGAAGGCATTAAAAGCAATGTTCTCATGTATACCTGCATGCCTTTGGTATGTCATAGAGTAAAGCAAAAACTATGAAAAGGGATCAATTTTTTCTAAAGAGATCAATTATATTGTAAAATCGCCTGGACAAATTTGTTGGATGAAAAAAGAACCCACAATTTTCTCTGAAATAACTTGAAACTCACAAAAGTAATTGGCATCCATCATTCTTTATTCCATATTTAATAGAAATCAGACTTTGATTTTTGATTCAACAGAATATTTTACATAAAAATAACAAATGAAAATGATGGGAAACTTAATCCCTAATTAACCTAATTTGTTGCACAACCTTTAGAGGCCATCACTGTAATCAAGCATTTTGTGTAGCTCTCAATGAGACTTGTGCACATGTCAACAGGTAGTTTGGCCCACTCTTCCTGAGCAAACTGCTCCAGCTGTCTCAGGTTTGAAGGGTGCCTTCTCCACTCTGCATGTTTCAGCTCTTTCCATAGATGTTGGGTAGGATTCGGATCAGGGCTCATAGAAGGCCACTTCAGAATAGTCCAATGTTTTGTTCTTATCCATTCTTGGGTGCTTTTGCTGAGTGTTTTAGGTCATTATCCTGTTGGAGGACCCATTCCCTGCGACTGAGACAGGGCTTTCTGATACTGGGCAGTACCTTTTTGCTCCAGAATGCCTTGATAGCCTTGAGATTTCATTTTGCCCTGCACAGATTAGAGGCACCCCGTGCCAGACACAGCAAAGCAGCCCCAAAACATAACCGAGCCTCCTCCCATGTTTCACAGTAGGTATGGTGTTCTTTTCTTAGAAAGCTCTTTTTTCCCCTCATCTGAACATAGAGCTGATGTGACTTGCCAAAAAGCTCCAGTATTGACTCACTATCCAAAGGACATTCTCCCAGAAGCATTGTGGCTTGTCAATATGCATTTTAGCAAATTCCAGTCTGGCTTTTATGTTTTTCCTTTCAAAAGTAGAATCCTCCTGGGTCTTCTTCCATGAAGCCCACTGTCACTCAAAAAGCGACAGATGGTGCGATCAGACACTGATGTACCTTGACCTTGGAGTTCAGCTTGTACCTCTTTGGAAATTGTCCTTGGCTCTTGTTCTACTTTTCGCACTATCCTTCTGTTCAATCGATTTTCCTCCTGGACGGCATCCAGGGAGGTTGACTACAGTTCCATGGACCTTAAACTTCCTAATTTTTACAACTGTAGTCACAGGAACATCAAGCTGCTTGGAGATGGTCTTTTGGCCTTTACTTTATAACATGCTTGTCTATCATTTTCTTTCTGATCTCCTCAGACAACTCTCTCCTTGGCTTTCTCTTCAGTGTGGTGCACATGATGATACCAAACAGCAGTGACTACTTTTCTCCATTTAAATAGGCTGAATGACTGATTAAATAAGTTTTCTAATGACTGATTATAAGATTGAAGACACGTGTGATACCAAATATAGAAAACGGTTAGGTTGAAATATCACTAAAAATCCAATTATTTATAATCTTTTCTAAGGGGTACCAACAAATTTGTTCAGGCCATTTTAGAATATAATTGATCTCTTTCACAGTTTCTTTGCTTTACTCTGACAAGCCAAAGGCATGCAGGTATACGAGGAAATTGCTTTTAATTTCATCACTTTTCAGGACGGATGAAGCGTTGTTCCAGTGAGCCGTAGGGGTACCAACACATTTGTCCATGTCTGTATGGTTCTGTGAAAATAGTTTATTGAGAAGGGGTCATTTTGTCGTAGATGTCATTATCACCCTTAAAAAGTTCTTCCGATATTAAACTGAGCTCTACCTGAGCCCCCCCATTGCAGTGTCTCCTCATAGTGATGGTGTGAAGTTCATCGTTGTCTCCTGTAGGGGAGTGTGCGGCCCCGCCCACAGAGCATCTGAGGCCCTCTGTCTACATGGAGCGACTGAAGGCTCTGCGCCAGATCAACGGCCTGGAGAACATGGACGTTCCCTCGGGTACAGGTACATACAACTAAAGCGCATTTTATTTTATTTCTTGTAGCACAAAATGTGGTTGCTGCTCATTTAACCAGCAACCAGTTTTAAGGTTCAAGACTCTTTCAAGGCACTCACAGTGAAGGGATGAAGGACAACTCCACAGGCTGCAAAACAGGGAGAATACAAATTAAATATGTGCATGCATGTACAGTATGCAGCAGAGTACATATGTACAGTGTCCATCAGGGAATACTGTCATTTCAATCAGTAAGGCTCTTCAGTTATTTGTGTTAACAAATAAAGAATCTTTAAGCTTAATGCTAATTGGCTAAATTGGTTTTCAAATCGTTTGATTTGATCAATTAGTTATTCCACAAAAACTCCACGCACCAAAGATATTACATAATTATTTGTAAACATCATCTTGCAAAGATTTTTTTTAAATTTCCATAATAGTTTAAATAATGATCAGCAGCTGAGGGCTGGCTCCCTGTGGCTCCAGGTGTTTTCCATGGCTACATGCTGGTGTCTGCGCTGCTCCTCAGGTTCTGTCAGTGGTGACTGTGAGAAGCCGGACGTGAAGCTTTCGCTTTTCCAGGACAAACTGAGGATGCTGCACGGACTGGAGAACAAGCAGAAGGTATTGAATGATGATGATTACTGTCCATAAACTTTGATGCAAGATTTGTCCTTATTGGTTCAATTTGAAACTGAGTTCACATCGTGAACTATCGTAAAATATATTTGTTCGAAAGAAGGAAACTATGATCGGGGTCATTTTTGACCTGTCGTGAGTGTTCTGTGGGTTCATCGATATGAAATCCCCGCCCCCAGCAGGACGACACCGAGGGGATCCTCAAGCTCTCCTCCCACCTCCTCCAGGGGCCCGAACAGGCTCTGCCCCAGAGCCCCGTCAAGCCGCCCAGCAGCCGCCCCAAGCTGGACGACCTGCGGAGGAGACTGGAGAGGATCAAGAACAACCGCTGACCTTCCCACTCCTCACTGCTCTCCTTTCCTGAATTTCTTTTATTATTTATTTTAAATTTAAATCTCTTGTTTGTCAGCTCTTTGTGTTCTTCAATGTCTCTGTAAAATATCTGTCAAGTTTTATGCATTCAAACAGGAAATAAAATTTTACGTGTTTTTAATATTGACTGACTTGAGTTGGACATGTCTGTTTGGGTTAAACTGGGATGGGGAAGGTTCTGGGTTCGAACCTGACTTGCAGTCTTGTGTGGAGTTCTCATGTTCTCCCCATGTGCACGTCTGTTTCCTCCTCCGCCCTTAAAGTAGAGGCGGAAAAGGTAGAGGAAGTAAAATTTCACGCTGGGATTTAGTCAACCATGTGGATTTACTAATTAACATCAACCCAGAGGTCCTGCTGATGAGCAGAACACACGGAGCGGAAACATGGACCTTACCATTAGGCTCGCTCTGCCGATGCCCTTGAGCAAGACGTTGAGTTCTTTTAGCGACACGGAAACAATGGCACATTATTCAGTGTGAGGCGGTGACTCTTCTACTTGATCGATCCTTACATTTTTATTGTTCTTCAGCGTTCCTCCTGCAGCTTTGTGTAGTGCCGTGTCACCCACCAGGGGGCAGTTCAGCATCAGTCTTAGAGTCCTGAACAAAGTGGGATTCATCTGGAATCTGTGGCTTGGTTTCCAGAAAGCACTGGAAACTACAAAACAGCAGGTGAAGGAGCATGTGAATAATGTGCATACGCTACTTCAGGTTGTGAACCCCATGATCACTTTGTTAAATAGTTTTGGGTTTTTTTAGCTGCCAATATATTGTTTCCATTGTTGGTGGCGGGGTCAACCTTTCCTGGCAAGAATGCAAAGATCTGGCAATGCATCAATAAACCGTTGATATGGATCAACATCAAAATATATCCTCAATTACCCAGAAGTCAGACTTTGGAGAAAACAAAGTTGATCTGCTTTAAATGTATATTTCAGAGGTTCCTTGCTTTTGAGCCAGGATTTCGCACAAATAAAAACTGGTTTTGATGTAAAGCCGCTTCACTTCCAGGGAAATTGCTTCCTGAGGTAATGTTTTTCATGATTTTCCAACTTGTAAATAGATTTCATGACAGCCAACTATCCTTTTCCTTCCAACGATGAAGACATCCAGGATTAAGATTACCATAATGAGAGTTTAGTGCCCAGGGTGGGGCTGGATGATCCCAAGTCTTCAGCTGCATTTAAAGTTCCTTTTCAACAGCGCAGATTTAAACATTTTACATACAATTGACCCAATGTTTTGGGAGGAGTGTGGAAGCTTGCAGGTCCATCTCAGTCATTTCAAATCGTCCAAAGGTTGTTCAGGAATATTGTGACCGTGGAACGAGGTGGAAAAGCCCTTTTGAGCCCAATGTTACAAATTCAGATACAATGTACACCTAGGTAACAGCGTGCCTTGCGTGGTCCTCGCCGATTGTCGGAGCCGTGGTGAGGGACGGCCCGGGCCCCCCTGTTTCCGGTGCAGGTACCAAATACCAAAAGTGCTCGGCCTGGCAGATCGGCTCACGCGGCTGAATCGAACCCCACGGCGCAATGAAAGTGAGGCCCGGCGCGTTGGCTGAGGTGCAGGTGTCGGGCGCACTACCGGCCCGTCCCGCCCACGCCTCGGGGAGGTGGAGCAGCCACGTTTGTATGAGCATTATTACTGGACATTTTGACCGGCGAGTTTATAATCTATCGGGGGTTTTTTTATTATAAATTTTACCAGGCAAAAATCTGTAATTACCTGAGCCAAACATCAAGGACGTGACGTAGTGCTGTAAAAATCGCTTAATCTGCAAATGAGGAGCTGCCAGAACACTTAGGCTGCTGAGGGGGCGGGTCAGGGGGAGAAAAAAGGTCACGGAATGTATGCACATAATAAACAACCCCGTGCAGCGCATAGAGAGAAGATAGTGTTACATCTTCTGACATGACAATGGAGCCTCGTAAACAAACACTGCATGCCTACCTGGGGATTATAATTGACCGTACTCATTTCACCGCACAGCACAAACGGCCACTAGCTGTGGGGCTTACAGTAATATGCCGAAATATTACATGCACATATCATGCCCACAACAATGGTACCTACACCTTTTCATTGTTAGGTTACAGTTATTATTAGGACTAACAGTTATCATATGTTCATTGGCATCGATGCATTAATTATCATTATATACTGTGGCTGCAGGTATTGCCCTGTAATCCCGTTCAAATTTGTACGTTTTTTTGTATATTCAAATAGATTCAATTAATTTAATGCTCATACTCCGTTTCCTGGCACAGTCCGCGGCCCGGTGGTTAGGAACCCCTGCACTGCAGGACATTCCGTCGGTGATGGTCGGGCGGCTTGGGACGGTGGACCTGGGCTCAAGCTCACGAATGAAATCTTGATCTTTATTTTCGCCGCTACATCTGTGGAATTACTGGACATTGTGGTTCCATGGACACAGGGAAAACACGGGGATAGTTTCTCTCTAATGTGCGTTCACTGTGCAACAAACTGGATGAACTTAAATTGAACTTTATTGCTCATCACATGTGGACTGATTCGTTAACATAAGCCAAAACATTTATAATCAATTATTTATGTAGAAACAAAATACTTGATCGAATGGAAATTTAAGCATGCAAATTTTATTTTATTTTTTTTACATTTGAATTTTATTCAAATTTCATTTCTGAAGCCCATCATATACTTATCAGTCATCAAGACTACACAGCAGATAAAAGTAATAAAAAACGTGTGTTTACCTTCTTGTCTGTCAAAATCCTCCCACATACATCCACAGAGCCCTTGGCCTCCTTCTGGCTTCTTCCTCGGGCCTTGGGCAGCTCGGCGTCTCGGAACTTGGTCGGCGCCGTTCCAACGAGGCAAAGGAAGAGCAGCGTGGACACGGTGGACGGGAGCAGAGGCGACCTGGGAAAAGCCCCTCTCACACGCGGCACCCGGGACGGGGACGGTGTTGACCGCTGCCCAGAGCTCCTTCAGTCCACCCGGGATGAATTCCACATCATTTTCCCGCTGTTATCTGTTCGCCCGAGTGACGTTCCGTTCCGGCCGCCCACGCCCTGACCTCCCGACAAACGGCACCATTTGCCGTCACGGTTGTGCGGTCTGGTTTTTTGAAACTCGAGGGACAGTTCGGAAAGCTCTTGTGCTCTTGTCCTCTCGAGCGTTTTTCCTTTCATTTGGGATGAAATGTGCTGTCGTGCGGAGGATCCTCCCCATGACCACGCCCTTCAGTTTCTGGCAGTCTGCTTCGTGCTCTAAGCCCACGGCGCTCGGCCTCCTCGGCAGCTTTGCGGAAAACCCGAGCGTTTGTTCTCACTAGCTCAGATCAGTTGTTTATGACTCTATTTGTGAATGTGTCCTCCTTTGCCTTGTCCGAAATATTTGATGCTGTTATGTGAGTCTTATCATGCTCGAAAATCTTTTTCCTTCAGGCCTTTTGGGTTTTTTTTTTTTTAATGTAACTGAGCATGAGACCCATTCTTGAGCCAGTTTCCTGCTAAAGGCAGTTTGTTCTGGACCCAACGACCCGACTTTTTTACCGACGGTAAAAGCCCAGAGTCGTCTTGTCCGTTGTAGGACAGCACAGCGTTTCTTTAAATTTGAGCTTCCATGTCCATCTGCGTCCTGTGGGTGTGGGTTGTATGTGTGCGCCTCAGGGGTGAGGGGTCTCCTCGCGCGCTCCGGGACCGGTTCTGCTCCTGGGGGCCGGGCGTGATTGTTGTTCCAGGAGCCCCTGGCTTCTCTGGGGGCTGCCGCTGGGGTTGGGGGGGGTCTTCTGTGGCTAGGGGGCTCAAGGGGGGGCTCCGGGGCCTTTTCCGCTGCTTGGAGGCGCAAAGATATTATACCGACCTTATTCACCAGAACCAATTTCGACAAGTCCCTGGACACGACACACGCACACACACACACACACACACACACACACACACACACACACACACACACACACACACACACACCCAGTACCTGCTTTGAACACACCCCCAGCACCCTCCTGGTTACATCCCCCTCCTTTTCTCCCTCATTTACTGCCATAACTATGACGGGAAGACGTCACCAACTGCTGTTCCAGTTTTTCTGGACTTAATTAACTCTGTTTTCTAAATACATGTTGTCATCTGACATTTATGTTTTTCCATGTACATGTTGTTTGTTTCTATGTTCATGTTTTTCCATGTACATGCTGTTGTTTGGTTCTATATTTCTGTTTTTCTGTGTACATGTTGTTGTTTGTTCCTATATTTATGTTTTTCCGTGGACATGTTTGTTTCTATGTTTATGTTTTTCCATGTACATGTTGTTTGTCTGGTTCTATGTTTATTTGTCTCACCCGTGGTGATTCTCCCCCTCTTGGAGTAGTATGATGATTAGTTGTTTAAAGACCAAAACATGGTCAGATGGTTCTCCAAAGAGGGAGATTGGTTTGTGGTTGTGTCTAATAAATTAACTGTGCTCTGCTCGTCCCACAGGTCGTCCACAGGACAGAGTTATTGCAGCAGTTGTTGATGATTTAAGAATAAATAAAGAGTTGCATTGCAGGTTGAGAAGTTGAACTCCACTTGCAGACTAACTCTGTCCTGGATGCAATGGAACAAATACTGTCGTGTTGTATGTCCAGCATGCTGACAGCACAGGTTAAAAATAAATAAAATAATAAGAGAATGAACTGAGCAGCCTTTGTCCAAATTTCTTAGTCTCCTCTTTTAGTCTCAGTCTCCTCATCAACTTTACTCACGTCCCCTTCAGCTCCACCGTCCTCTCTCTCCCTGATTCCACGTTCTCCTCGTCCTCTTTCCGTTGCGCCTGTGGGCCAGGTCCGCCAGCAGGTGCCGCTGCGCTCTCATCGCTGCCACGCTCCACCCTGACAATTCACCAAAACGACTTTGGCTTCTTTCGGCTCCGAATGACCGACTGCTGTTGCAGAAATGAAAGGGTCGCTTTAATCTGCAGTTTGTCAGTCGGTGGTGCTAAATAAAGAGGCGGACGGATGCTGCTTTTTACTCGTACAAGGGTCGGGTCAGAGATGTGCTCTCTGAGACGAAGAGTTTATTTCCCTGGAAGTCAGAGGATGCATGGCCAGTTTGACCCGACAAATGGTAGGTGCTCAAGATAAGACAAACTTTAAGACAGGAAGACAATGAGGAAAACCATCTAAAGAGAGAAGTGAAAGAGTTCACCCCGGCTGCTGAAATAATGGTGCAGTATGTGGCTGAGGCTGTATGAGCTTGTGTTCTTCATTATGTGTGTGCATATATCTTAAAATGATTACATGGGTTTAGATATACTGTTACCCTGCTTTGAAAGAATCAAACTCATGTAGCCCTATGTAAAATTAGGCCTAGAAAAAACGAAGACGCAATGAAAGGGAGAAGACGTGGAGATGAGCCCCGTGGCACAGCTATGGTTCACGTGGGTAAAACACTCCGTGAAGCATTACAACTGTAAATGTTTGTCGACGAACGACTGGCGACTCTGACCAAAGCATTGTACAGTGTAGTGTAATGTGAAGTTATGTCGAAGAACTCGGACTGAGACGCCGACATGCGTCTGGAAGCTCACTCGGCTAGCGCTAGCTTATTAGTCGCGAACTTTGCTAAAGTGTGTCCTGCTCGGAGGCCTTCGATACGCGTCGCGCGGAACTGCCAAGGTAAACACCCGGACGACAAGGGACAGAGGAATCCAGTGCACAGCGGACGACTCCGATGGCCAGACACCCCGTGTGAGTTGTTTTGAAGTGGTCTCTCCTTTCTACCAACTCGGCGCGCTCGCAGCAGAGGCAGCGGCCATTCTTGCAAGCAAGTATTTCTTTTGTTCTCCGCTCATTGGCGCGAAGCAGCCTGTGTGTTTGTGGCTTCTACGATGCCGAGTTTGGTATCAGGGCTGCACCGTGGGACTCGGTAACTCATTGGGTTCCCACAGTATAACTGCAGTTAGCTGGCGCCTGTAGGTATTAGTTTCAAGTGTTTGAAATACCGTTTCATTGGAACTGTGTACAATTTGGTTTGGTGGTCACGTGACCAAAACCTTTGTGGCATTGAACTGAAATACTATTCTTTGTTTATTCATATTCTTGTACGGATGTAAATATGTTTTTCTAGGTGAATAGTTTAACTTCTGTATTGCAGTTGAATGGTTTATTGCATTTGATGTTTAATGCATAGCCACAGCCTTTACTTGAAGGAAACCATTTAAATGAGTATATATATATATATATATATATATATATATATATATATATATATATATATATATTGGATTGGAATACTGAAAGTTAAGTTAAGGGTTAATCCTTTAAAAGTGAGTAATTACCTATTAGTCATAATAGTCTTGCTACATACTAATTAATACACACAGTTAAAAGACAAAGTAAACACACACTAATAGTTAGAGATAGCACTTTATTTAAAGAACTCAGGTTAGTTACCCCTATTAATTGCCCGGACAGCAAAGGGGTGCTCCACTCATTTGATTGTCTTTTTGACATTTTTCTAGTTCCTTGTTGTTGCTGAGTGTTGACGGTATCAAAACTCACCCTCGTGATGGGAATTCCGGCTCTTTTTTAGCGAGCCGGGCCATTTGACTCAGCTCAGCAATAGGAGCCGGCTATTTGGTCTCCCAAACGTTTCTGGGTCATATTTAACGAATAGGTTACAGGTTCCTCCTATTATGGTGTCTTGTATCAATTAAAATGACAAAGAAAAAATAAATGGGCTCTCAGACGGCTCCCATCGTTGACTTAAAGGAGTCGAATCGTTCGTGACCCGCACATTCACCCTTCAGGCATCTCTCTCTCTCTCTCTCTCTCTCTCGCGCTCTCTTTTTTTTTTTTTATCTTGTTCAAAATGCGTCAAAAATAGGGAAACAAGTGATTTAAGATGAACTTCAATGGGAAATAAAAGAATGACAGAACAGATAACATTAGATATGGATCCGGTACAAATTAAGCCCTGGCCAAGAAGCGTGACGCACTTCTCCCGAACACAGAAGTTACATCGTACAAGAACAGGCTGTGGTGTGGAGACGGTGCGGTTTGAGCAGCCACACCTGTCCTGGGTCTAGTTGATCGGGACCCGGCATCAGTGTGGCTGTACACCTGTTGCTCGTTAGTTTAATCAACGAGCAGCGTCCCCACACACACACAGGAGAGGAGCTCTAGTCATGACATGTTGTCCATCTGCTCCCGGCTTGTTCCACCTAGCCCACTCTGGACAACAAACTGGTGTGTTTGCAACATCTCTGCCTGTGTCTCTGTGGTGGAACACCGCTGGGTGGGGTATGGCGGGCGGAACTGCCACACGGGCATTTGAGGGGGCGGGATGGTACCATCAAAATGATTCTGAAGCTGTTAGTTAAAGGTTAAAACATTTACATCATGTTGCTTTAAATGTTCACATTTCACACATACCGGTCGCCGAAAAGGTCAGGACTGTGGTCGCTTCACCTGCAGCTATTTTTCTCCCATGCATATTCATCTTCTCTGTGCCCGACGTCTTCCTTTACTTTCCTCGACGACGAGAAGCGCCGATAAAAAAAATCAACCGACGCCGGGGAACGAAACGAGGCTTTTGATCGTGAAGTCTTGAAGAGGAAACAAGGAAAATGAACCGTTAGTGTTCAATGCAGATCGACGCGGATCGAGTATTTCCGACTTATTTGATTTTCTTTCTATGTTTTTTATTGACATTTTTTGGATTTGTTCATTATTTAGAGCTTTGATATAGACAATCTATTAGATATTTAGGCCTTTAATTTATCCATTAACATCTGTGTTATATTATGGTATACTAATGTATTAGATGATTCATTCCTTCTTCACCATCTTTATATTCATACCCAACCTCCTATTAGGCTCCTTATCGGGTAAAATATCGATGTATTATATCAACATTTTATACATCTGACGTATATTACACAAATATTTCATGGAACAATTTCAGTTGAATACAGAATTTAAATATTTGAATAGATTTGTGACTATGCTGGTGCTTAATTCAAGCTTAAAATACAAAATTGCCAAAACAAGTATTGATATTACAATTTTCCAACAGATTCTGGAATTGAAACCACAGAATTGAATTGTATCTGAGTATTTCTTTTTATTGTTCTTAACCTAAAAACTCGTAACTCTCAGCAACCACTCGGCCCCGGCCCAGCCTCAACCTATAAGTGGCTTTATTTTGTATGTTCCGAATTTGGCTTTGTCTCTCTGGTTGCGTACAACAGCGCAACCAATGCCAAGTGACGTCCCTGGATCCTGGAAGTGGTTCTGCGACGGCACGAACGTTCTCCTCAAACCCAGAAGGTAAGTGAGCGACGAGGAGCAGACAACAGAGCGCTCTGGGGAAGGAGACAAAGTCGCTCTCTTTCAGGCTATTTTCCTCTTTGTGGGGCCGCCGGGCGTCGGTGGAGACGTTTCACCGTCCTCCCTCCATCTCAACTGGTAATAAAAAGCTTCTCCTCCGTCTGCACTCTGCGTCTGAAGGGGAAGTGATCTGAAACGCTCTCGCTGTTAAGCAGCGTTGGTTGGTTTCATACTTCCTCCATGGGAGACTCCTGCAGCCTCTGCCACCGCGTCCAGTGTTTTCATCAATTTGGCCGTGGAGGTATTTAAGAAGTGTTCCCAGAAATAAGAGAATAGAAAACACTTTCAAGTTATTTCCATTTTCCTAATTCCATTGCTTCATATCCTATATACTGTATACATACTGTATACATACTGCATATATACTGTATATATAGTGTCGATATACTGTATATATAGTGTAAATATACTGTAAATGTAGTGTATATATACTGTATATATAGTGTAAATATACTGTGTGTATATATATATACTGTGTATATATACTGTATATATACCGTATACATACTGTATCAACTATATATGATGTATATATACTGTATATACCGTATACTGACTATAGTCTACTGTTGATATACTGTATATATACACCGTACACATATTGTATATATACTATATATGTTCTGTATATTGTTTATATACTGAATACATACTGCATATATACTGTATATATAGTGTACATATACTGTATATACATGCTGTGTGTATACCCATATGTGAGCTGGTAGATGTGGAAGCAGATCTTTCTCCCTCTGCTTCAGCATCCATGGAGACGTCCATGTCTCCGTCTCCGTGTCCTCGGGTTGAACGGCTCTGGTGTCCTGATCCAGTCCCGAAACCCTTTTCCCAAACAGAAATCTCTAAAAGAATTCATATAGGTTCCTGCATTCTACGCTTTGGAGGTTTTGCTTTTTTAAAGATTTTTACATGCGGTATATTACGGTATATTATTTCTATATGAATGGTTGCAGATCATCATATTACGAAGGAGCCACGCTGATTTCAAGATTCAAGATTGAAGATTCAAGATTTTTTATTTGTCACATACATATACATACTTTCATACATATTTGCAGTGAAATGTATTGCAACGCACCTGGTGATAACACACAATATGTCCGAGGTAAAAAAAAAAATTTCTTTCTAATAGACCGACTAACTGACTCCTAAAACGTAATACAGTAAGTTGAATACTTATAGAATAAAATAAAAATATATAGAATAAAATAAAATACAATAAAAAAATATATATATTATAATATATATGATTTCATCCAAGCCCTGTAATCATGAGGACCGTGCCTCATATAAACCACTGTATTGAAGGTGGACCTTGATTATTTTGCACTATTTATTGCAGACATTGCAGCCCAGTTTAGCACCCGCATATCACAATGTGTTTATCAAAATTAAATAGGTAGTTAGAGCAAAATGACTTGGCTAGGCCTCATCCAGGAAAATAAATGGATCAAATGGACAAATGATCCATGTGCCATGAGCTGAGGAAAGAGCATTTTTAAACATTATATTATTATAATTCAATTATTATAATTATATTATGATCTGTTTCCACTGCAAATAGTCGTGGATGTAGATCGCTCGAAGCTTTAAATGCTCTGCCAGGAATTTCTGTGTGAGAGAAAACCAAATGCAAACTGAAACAATGCAGTACTGTACATGAACCTCCAAAGTAAGAATAGCCTTTGACTGGGGGCCTCGGGGGCCCTGAGGGGGCCTGGTGTAAGACGCTTCCATGGAACGGCTCAAAAGGGAACGAACCATTTTAATCCTCGTGCCTCCACATTATTGGATGCAAATAAGAATTGCCGTGATGTTGCAGGTTGTATTTGTGTTGCTTCCTGTGGCTGATCCCTCCCGTTCCGTCTCCAGGTCTGATGCGTTTGTCTTTATCTCTATTTGTGGATTTTTAAAATAGAACATTTCAGTCGCTGCTCGGTTCCCAGAGGAACAAGGGGAACTCGGCGCCGTGACTGACAGGACGCAGACACCGATCCGGTAGGAGCCGTTTGATGGACAGCCATGTTTGTTTTGCTCAAATCAGAAGCGCCAGGGAAACGGAGGCATGGACGCTGCCCGCTGATGCTCCCTGAGGGAGGGGTGATGAGCAGCGTGGGGCGTGAGGCTTCCCCCGAAGTGATAGACGTGTTCATTTACCCCCAGGGGATCGCCCCAAACGCCCAAAACGCCCAAAACGCACAAAATGCACAAACGCTGAAGAGCTGTGTGCATCAATATCCAAACATATTGATAATATCATCGCTTATTTTGATCGCCCTCATTCTGTCCGTTTCATTCAACTCTCCCACGACGATAATCATCAGCTGCACCACATCAGCTGCACCACCTGTGGCTCCAGCGCAGAGTGGGCGGAGCAGCTCGCTCCCATGAGGGCGTGGTCAGAACGAGGCCGCGTTTGTCGACATTTCCACAAATTAGTTATTTCTACGTTGACGCGGCGACGATCAACGAAGGAACTGAAGCTGAATCCACCACCAGACCCTGGAGTGGACAAGGACAAGGGAGTCTACTCTACTTCTACTCTACTTCTACGTCTACTCTACCTCTACTTTTACCTCTATTGTACCTCCACTTCTACCTACATCTACTCTACCTCTACTTTTACATCTATTTCTACCTCTACTCCTACTTCTTCCTCTACTTCTACTCTACTTTTACCTCTACTCTACCTCTACTTCTATTCTACTTTTACCTCTACTCTTCCTCTACTTCTATTCAACTTTTACCTCTACTCTACCTCTACTTCTATTCTACTTTTACCTTTACTCTACCTCTACTTTTACCTCTACTTCTTCCTCTACTTCTACTCTACTTTTACCTCTACTTCTATTCTACTTTTACCCTATACTCTACCTCTACTTCTACCTCTGCTCTATAGCTATTTGCCCTTTCTCTACCCCCTCTACTCTACCTCTTCTACTCTACCGCTCCCTCCTTCTATTGTACCTCTACTCTATCGCTACTCGGCCTTCCTCTGCTGTACTCTACCCCTTCTACCCTACCTCTATTTCTACTGTACCTCTACTCCACCTTGACTCTACTCTGCTCTACCTCCCTCTACTCTGCCCCCTATACTCTACCTCTACTTCCACTGTACCTCTGCTCTACCTTTCCTCTACCTCCACTGTACTTCAACTCTACCTCCACTCTATATTACCTCCATCTACTCCACCTATTCTACTCTACCTCTACTGTACTCTGCCTGTATTGCTACTCCACCTCTTCTCTACTATACCTCTACTCTATATCTACTCCAGCTCTACTTCCGCTGTACCTCTACTCTACCTTTAGCTCTACTCCTCCTATGTTCTGTAATGAATGGATGTGGCGTCCTGTTTGTTTTCATGTGTCAGTGTGTGACTTTGATGAGACTCTATGGTCGTACACGCTCTTCACCTTCTTACTTCTCACATTTCTTTCTTTCTCGGACCTGGCGGTTCCAGGCGCAGTTTTCCACGACGGCCTCGTCCATTAAAGTGGCTCGAGATAAGATGTGCGCATTCTGAATTATTTTTCATCTTCACCGCAAATGTCTTTCCTCGTGTCAGCGCCCGCTGTTCACTCTGCATTGATTGTGACGTTAGTGAATTCACACACCAGGACGGCTCGCCTGCCGACGCCCCTCCGCGAACGTGGAAATGTCTGGAAGTAACGGCAGGAACGCATTTAAATGTTAATGCACCTAGTTGGTCCTCAGCCTTTCCACTCGACTGCCAGCACCATCCCCCTGCGCCGGCGTGTGTTCTTATCTTTACCCAGGGAGAATGACAATGCGCCACGTAGGAGAGAGATGAATCATTCACCCCAGAACGTGGGAAACGTACATTTTTCGTTGTATTTGTGTCTCGTCAGCCGTCACCGAGGCTGGAAACCGCCGCCCTCCTCCCGGGCGCAAATCTCCGCCAGGAAGCGCCGTCGGACTCTTTGATTTGATTTAGAAAAAACCCAGTCGCTTACGATCTTTCAACCCTCACTACTCACCCAGACGCAGAGCAACCAAAAGCCGAGCGGAACGCGCTCTTAAGCGTCGCGCCGGGCGGTAATGAACGGCAGCAGTCAGCGCCTTCGGCCCGCGCTTCAGAAGCGGCGGTGTATAAAAAAAAGCGTCGGGGCCCAGCGCGGCGCTAACGAGGGCGCACGAACGACTAGCGAGCGTTTGTTGATTTCACCTCCGGAAAATGACGGTAAATTAGGGAGCTTTTCGATGGGGTGCGTTCAGAGACCCCGTTTCAGAGACATGGCTGTTTTTGTTTTTGCTTGTTTTTTTTTCGGGGAGATACGCACGTTCTGAGGCCACAGAATTTTTTTTTTCTAAGAGACGCCGCCGCCGTGCCCCTGCTCCCCGCAAGCGTGCGGCGCCGTGCGTTTTCTCGGCCAGATCCGTCGAGGGATGTTTTCCCCTTCAGAGTTTTACGTTCACGCGGTGCTCATGAATACATCGTGACTCCCGCGCGTCTTAGGCGGCGCCGTGGAAGCAGACGGGTGACGGCCGCCGCCGCCCGCTCGCTAAACGCCCCTCAGAACTGCACTGGGGGTTTTTTATTTTTTATTTTTATTTTTATCTTATTTTGGGGAGCCACGCGAGTACAGATGGCGTTTCCAAAGTGAGGGTGGTCGCTCTTCCCGCAGACCGAGCCTCGGCAAGCTGCGGCACTAAGCAGGGAGAGGAACTTCCCTTCACAAGGCGTCTGAACGAGAGCGAGAACATGTCAGATTAAATATGCAACAGTGTGCACACGCTGGAGGCGCGTGTGCATCCATCAAAATGTTGTGAACCAAATCCTAATCTTTTTTTTTTTTTTTTTTTTCCCCCTCCCCCTTTAAATCCCCCCTTTGTGTTAGAAGCAGAAACCTTGGTGAGATGTGCTCAATACGAAGCGCCGGCGACATCCTCTCCAAACCTCCGCCAGCCGCATCCCAAGAGATGGTTGCGACAGCTGGTATGAAGCGTTGTGGCCTCGTGGCCTGAAGGCGCGGTGAGGACGTCTCCGCGGGCCTCATCGCATCCCCCCCCAGCCGGGACGCGGGCGGCATTTTTCATTAATTTATTTATTTTTGCCGCCTGAGCCGAGCTGAACCGGCGCGCGTCCGGGAGCAGCGGAGGACGCGGGATGAGAGCAGCTATGTCACTCTTGTCATCGGAGATTTGTTGTTGAACGCGCGGCGGCCTTGATGGGAGCCAGAAGGATATTAACCTTACCTGTTGTCCCCCAAGCCTCCTCTGAGGTGCCGCCATGATGGATAACCTTCCCCCCCTCACCCCCGGTACCTCCACCTCTCTGCACACCCCCCTCTCTCGGTTGAGCGCACAGGCACGCGCGCCCGCACACGCAAGCGCGCGCACACACACACATCTGAAAAGACTTGCGCTTGTTAAGAACATGTCCTTAAAAACGGATTAGCGGTTCAGGAATGGAAACCCCGGCGAGCCGGGACGCATCATCTCCCCTTCTCTCTCATCTTTGTCCTGAAGCCTCGGAGGTGAAGTCATTCGCAAAACCTCGCGGGTTTGGAGGTTGGGACGGCGCCGGACTCATTCGTCTATCTTGCTGGGCACGAATCCATATTGCACGCCGGCCGCGGCCGGGCGGGTCCCGGCGCGGGCAGCCATTAGTTATTATCTGTGAAGTGGAGCTGCATCCATGATTTACCCAGTGCCGCGGCACAGATTGCGCTGGAGCATTACAGCATCATTATGGCTTCAAGCGTGACCCAATATTTTTTTTCTTTTGCCCTCTCCCGCCTCCTCATCCCTCCTCCTCCGCCGCCGCCGCCTCCACTCTCCTCCCCGCTGCTCTTCTGATTCCTCCACACGGACCCCTGATCTCCGCCGCCATTTCGACACCCTCCATCACCCAGGCGCCCAGAATGGTCGGAGCGATCTCGGTTTTAACCATCCACTCCACGCGGATGTTCACCAGAACTGGAGAGGAACACAGGCCTCAGATCATCATCGGTGATGTCACATATTTCTAGTGTTGCTGCACAGGCGCCGCAGGCCCGGTGTGACCGAGCGCTCTGTTGTCATGTGTTATCGCAGCACTAGTGGAATCTCCATAACGACCCGACGTTGGATCGGCTTCGGCTGTCGATGCAGCGGTATCCAGTCAAGTCGAGGCTGCGTTGATCTTTTTATATAAATGTAGAGACAAGGCCGGTGCTACCGCTGCTGCAGTTGGCTCATCTTTGATCGCTGCGCTGACTTGACTTGTGATTATGTCGGCTGTCACACCGTCTTTGAAGTAGAAAACTTGTAAAACTTAAAGTAGGAGCGTGGATCGTCAAAAGATAAAAGTCAAAAAGGCTCTGAGTATAGGATGCGGGGACATACTGTATATACTGTGTGGGTAGTAAATTTGTCCTCTGTATTTGACACATCCCAGCTGTTTACGGCAGGAGCAGTGTGCAGCCACATCACCAGGGCGTCTGCACGAGCATTCATTTTAGTTTGTGAGTTGCTTGAAGAAACCCACGTGAGCACTGGGACAACATGCAGACTCCACACAGAAAGGCTCCGGGTTCCAAACCCAGAACCTTCTTGCTGAAGCACAAGGTGGTTGTTACTGTGTCCATATCCAGGAGATTTACTGTGTATATACTGTACATAACTTATCTCTTTCACGCATACAGTGTACAGTACTTCCAGCATTGATGGGGATGTTGTTGCTCTCTGTCTCCCAAATCGCACACACACGCGCACACACACACACACACACACGCACGCACACACACACACACACACACACACACACACACACACACACACACACACACACACACACACACACACACACACACACACACACACACACACACACACACACACACACACACACACATACACACTCGCAGCGAGCATTGCCCGTGGCTTTGCCTTCCTGATAGTCTCAATTACCCTGCTGTCTCGCTTGACAGAGCCCTGTCCCATGGGCCCACCCCTTGACCCCAGCCCCACCTCTCAAAGCATCCCTCCATCCCATAACCACCTACATGCACACCCCTCCCCCAAGCCCCCATCAGCTCATTCTCTCTGCCTCCCTCACTCTTCCCTAACCCAAACATAATAACAAGCCACGCAGGAGCACACATCCACAGCAGAGCACCGCCCTCAATGATTTCACGGTGCAACACTGTATGGCTGGTGGGTTTATCTGAACACACGCACACACACACAGCACACACACACGTACGCACGCACAACACACACACACACACACACATACACATGCACGCACGCACAACACACACACACGCACACACACAAACACGCACAAACAACACACACGCACACGCACACACACACACACACACACACACAAACACAGGAAGAGTGCCAGTATTTAATTTTCGGTCCGTTGGTCCTTGCTGTGTCGAGGTGAGAGGATCAAGTCGACACAACAACAGTGACAGTGGATAATCTCAGCTCAGTGTGGTTGCGACCTGACACACCTTTCACTCAACGCTAAAATACATGGGCTGCCCAACGCTGTGGCTCACCTGGGTTGACCCCCCTCCCAGCAAAAAAATAAATGAAACAATCCGTTGATAATTAGAGCGTCTGAAGCCTGACGGGTGAGACCCCCGAGGGTCTTTATTCATTTGAGACGGAGTGAATATATTGGAACACATGGTAGCACCGGTACATTCTGCACATGTTGAAACCATGACGTTGCATTTGTTGTCAAAACAACAAATGCAACAGAGGGTAACCATGGATGTATCAACATTTAAGATGCATGAGTTTCAATTTTGTTCTGTCTGGCAAGAAAATAAAAAGCCTGATACTATGAATTTAATTCAGATACAATTCAACTGTTTATAAATGTCAGAGTTTATTTATGATATACCGTACGTATAGCCTCGTTTTTGTATTATGCACGCCTTGCCCTCCTCTTATCTCATCTTCTCGCATCTTCTCGTCTCCACTCATCTCCTCTCCCCTCATCTGCTCTCCAAACATCCTCTCGTCTCTTCACTCCCTTCTTGTCTCCTCTCGTCTCCTCTCCTTTCCCCCCTCTTCTCTCTCGACCTCTCCACTCGTCTCGTCCCCTCCACTGTCCTCTCCTCTTTCTCTTCCTCTCTTCCTCTCTCCTCCTCTCCACTGAACTCCTATCTGTTCTTCTCTCCACCGCTCGCCTTCTATCATCTCCTCTCCCCTCTCTTCCTCTTCCTCTCTTGGCTTCAAGCACCCGGATGCAGTCACGTTCAAGCACCTCGAGCCTGAACCGGAGCACGGAGCTACAGCTCGTTTGACTCGTCTCGATGAGAACGTGTCATTTTGAGTCCTTGTTGGTCCTCCAACTCCACCCCGAAGGCCTGCAAAGGTTAAAAAGAGGTTAGGATTATTTAAGCCACATTACCTGTCACGTTACATTAAGGGAAGGGCCCCCAATGGCGTCCCCAAAGCAGGGGATTCGCCTAAAAAAGTATCCCAAAGTGAATAAAGTAGAAATACTCCAGTAAAGTACAAGAACCTCAATTTTTTGTATTTAAGTGAAGTAAGCAAATGTATTTCAGTAAATGTACTTTAGTTGCATTCCAGGTGTAAGGCCATTGTTATGACGGCCCTTTATTCCAAAACTCCAATCGTCCAAAAAACGTCCCATTGGACATGGACGACACATCCATGAAACTTAACCATGTGTAACCTTACACCTAAACTTAACCATGTGTAACCTTACACCTAAACTTAACCACGTGTAATCTTACACCTAAACTTAACCATGTGTAACCTTACACCTAAACTTAATCATCTTTAACCCGACATTTTTGGGACTATTGGGTTTTCGGAGCCATGGGCAGTCAGATGGTCCAGGTTGCGGTCACACCCACCTTCAGATGAAAACAAACTGGTTGAAGTGACTGGAACCCTGTGGACGAGCAGTGACACCGTGCTCATTTTATAATATTATGGATGTTTAACTTGTCAACTCGTGGTTCAAAGTGATCATTACGTTTAAAAGAAACAGTCTTTAATGAAAGAAGAAGAAGAAAGAAAGAAAGAAAGAAGAAGAAGAAGAAGAAGAAATAGTCTTTAATTGTCACACGACACTCCACAACACATGCTTGCACACACACACACATGCACATGCTTTGATGGTGCCGGTGAAATGGCTCCTCTGCTTTTGACCCATCCTGGCTTGTCCTTCCTCCGGGGGCACAGCCAGGAGCAGTGGGCAGCATACGTGGACGCGCCCGGGGACCAGGTGATAAGTGTCCATCGCTGGTCAGACGATGATGGGTGCATGTTTTTGAGGGGGGTCCTTACTGACGTGAGGTGGAGGAAACCCCATGTGAACACGGGAGAACATGCAAACTCCACACAGAAAGGCTCCTGTTTTTGGAAGATAACCCGCCGGAGCACGGTGCCAACAGCGCCCCAGGCGGGAATCGAACCCAGGACCTTCTTGCTGTGTAAAATACGAAACAAGAGGGTTTGCAGAGGAGCAGTTCCTCGCCCAAATTTGACAGTTAAACCAGTCGAATCTTGGTGGGTGATTAAACTATCGACTTCGAACATCATTGAATATACTTAAGTACAGATACTGGAAAAATGAAATGTCTTCATTTCAACACATTTTGTCAGATTTTATTTTTTTCTTTTGTCAAAATGAGTCAAGTTCTTCTGCGTCACCCAACGTTTCTGATATTATCAACGCTGAACTCGTTCCAGAACTGACTTCTCACCCGTTGAGAGGAATCCAAGAGCATCCCGGTTCATTTTGGTACGTTTTTCATTCTGCGGATCAGTGGGAAAAACAGCTTTGATTTATGACTAATCACATACGTTTCAATAGAATCCTGAAGTTCATAATCTTCTAAATTTCTGCATAATACTCACCTTACGTGCACCAAATACATCCTACTAACCTGCAAATGGATAAGACGGGTTGGTCTTCAATTCCTTAAAATGTTGCATAAAAAAGTACACAAAGACACTCGGGTGAGCTGTTTCCCTTTCGCTGTATATTTTTAATTTCATCAACAGAACAATTCCACGTCAATGTGGGCGTACGGCAGCAGTGCAAGTTAATAATCCACCCGCGTACACGTCGCAATTTTCAAAGTGACAAATGTAAAAATAGGGTCAGATAAATGGAGAATAACACGTCATTTAAATCCCGCGGCTTTGTTTTGCTGTCTCTGATTTCTTTTTTACAGTGTCAATTTTAAATCTTGAATATTTTATGGCATTTTCAAACTGAATTACAAAATTTAAAACCAAAAGCCTTTGTTTTATTGTGAATGACCTCACCCGCAGTACCTTGGCGGCTCACCGGGGGGGCCGCGGGCCACGCTTTGGGAGACACTGGTCCGGCCTACAGAGCGTGGTGCTGCTGTCCGGGTGAAGGTTTTGTGGGAGGAGTCAGATGGTGTGTATCCTGTGGTCGGGAGGCTCAGCTTCCTGTGTTTTCAAATCTTTTAACTTTCCCGTTCACACAAGTTTTACATACTTATGTGAACGAGCTGTTGGGTGAGAACATCTCATTTGTGTCCGTCCACCCTCACGCGGCCGTGCGTTTTCAGGTAACGGCAACGTTCCGCCTCCTCTGTCCGGTCAGGATCCGTCGTGATCCGGTTTTCCCTGCTGCGGCGTCGGGAGCTTTCCTGGTGCTTTTGGTTTTTGTTTTGTTTTTGTGGCGCTAGCGAGCGGGCGGCAGCTCGACGGGGCAGCGGGGTCCGTGTTGAAACATTGGCAATGTTCATGGTTGTGGGTAAATTTCAAAATTTTCTTCCGTCGTCGCGTAAAAGAGGAGGAAAATAATTGACCAAAGAAGGCAGTGGGGGGGCCACTGGGTCCAGGCGCTTTATTATGGGATGTTTGATGAAATGCTTTATGTCATTCATCTGGTCATATCGGGGGGTTGAACACGGATCATGTTCATTAATTAGGAACGTAAGTCTGCGCCATTAAGAAATGTTTTGATGTCTTCCCAGTTCGGTTGAAGTTGTGGAGAATACAGTTTGAGGATGGGTTCTCTATGTGTTCGGGGGTCCCTGCTGAGTTCTTAATGACTGACATCGTTGACTTTCTTTGGGCTGAAGTTGATTTGCAGTCATTTCCACCGTGTTTCAAGTTCTCCTACTTTTGCAGCGTAAATCGTGTTTTTTCGATCAGTGATTTAATTGATTTGAAGATGGAATTTTGTTGTTTCACTCTGAATCTTTTCTGCGGGTGAATTTGCGAAGGCGGTTTGTAATTCCTTACTTTTGCATTCTAAGTCACATTCAGGTGAATAACCTTTATTCAGTGCACGGTCACATGACGACAGTGTTTTGTTTTTATCCCGAAACAATTATTCTAAATTGGGGCATTTAGCAAGTTTATAATGCACACGTTTGAATAGAATACATTTTCAAGATAAACAATGGAAGTAATTACGTGAATCTTTGAGCCTCAATCCACAAAACAGATTGAGGCTTTGACCAGGTCTTATGTCTCACTCAGGAGGTGTGAGACCCCCAGGACACCGTCACACCTGCTCAATGGTGTGTAGCTCAAAAAAAGGTTCTTTGATGCATTCGTACGCAAAACTTGCAAACATTCTTTTTCGCCTCCTAACTCATCCTCCTCTCTCTCTTTTTACTTTCTTGCTTTGCACCGAGCAGCTGCTGCAAATTTCAATGCAAATTTCAGCAAAACCGTTGCTTTTTATTTATTTATTTTTTAAATCTTGGAGCGCAGTTTTTCCATACATCTTTAAAATCTTGCCAAGTTTGGATGTTAAGAGGAGCCGAAATGGGTCCACGTGATGGAGAACCCACGAAAGGGGAGTTTTAAAATCCCACGCGAGCAGCTTCCTTCTCTCTGTTTTTTAGTCACGCCTCCGTTCCCGGTGAGTTCCCGGGGAGGATTACCTTCGCTCTCTATTCTGGTCAGACCTCCGCGGGGGGTCCCAGTCCCGCCCCCAATCCATCGGAAGGAACTGCAAACAACATCGCCTGCAAATAGGTCGATTCAGTTAGGAATACAGAGTCTGAAGTTTCCTATAAAAGAAAAATACGAATCTTTTCTTTTTGTTCACCTAAAGATATCCAGGGCAGGGATTTCACCCCCTTTCAGCAACTTTTAAATCTCTGAAGGACGCTGAGTGAAAAGAGCGGAGATGGAAAATTGTGTTTGAGGACTGAAAATTATAGAAAGGTGGAAGATTTGTCTTGGAGAAAGCGCCATTGTGAGACTGGGGATAGGGCGCGGCAGCTCTCCTGTGGATGCATTGTTATTTCCGCTGACCGAATAGTCCACTGGCAACTTTGCAGAATTGCCGAGTGTAAAGCCCGCTCTTCCTTTTGTTCAATTTGGGGAGCGAGAGAGAGAGAGAGATAGGAAGCACCCCTCCCCACTGCCGGCTTTGTCTTGGAATACAGAGCAGGATGTTGGGAGTCAGCGGGGGAACCAGGTAGCAGTTAAGTGGCTGGAGAAAAGGCACGAGCAGAGAGCACTGGCAGAGAGCTGCAACATTAAGTGTGAGCGATGACTTTTAGCAGGATCCTCTTTTTTGTTGATGCCATCTGTGCTGTGGCGCTGAGTTTGGCAGATGTGCTCGGAAACGGTCGCCGTGACTACCAATGAGAACCTCCCCCCCGCCCCAACCTCTTTTTTCCTGGATGCCATGCCATCAAAGAACATTTGAAGTGCACTGTTAGAGGGTTGGGGAGCTGCTGTGTGTAGATGTGTGTCTGTGGTGGAGGCCTGTTATTTACTAGGGTTGGGTATTGGGCAGGAGCTCACAATCTGATTTAGTTACAAAGGGTCACGATTCGGTGAAATATCGAATCAATCCAATGTCGATCAGATGTGTCACAATACGATATCATATCTACATAATGACACATATTTATACACAATGAGAACTGCTACCAACCTGCAAGTGTGTCTTCATGAAACACGTTCAGCCTAATGCAGAAATTATACATTTAAATACATTTGTGACCATGTTGTTATTTAACTATTGCATCATTTCCAAACAAAATATCAATTTATTGAATTTTCAAATCGATTTACAAAATTTAAACAATAGAATGGAATTGTAAAATTGTCAAAGTATTGACTTTTGTTGGACCCAGCTCTGTCATTTACTCTTCAGACATGTCATATTGAAAGCAACATGTAAATAGCGCTTTCTAGTCTTGCGACTTTTCAAAGTTCCCGAGTTAAAGCTGGAGCTCGTGTGGAGTACGTCACAGACCTAAAGCAGCTGACTGCAACGGACGTCGGTCGCAGGTCAGGCATCATATAGACATTTGGCTTCATGCATAATTCCGGCTCGCTGCTCCTCCGTGTCGTACCCGACATGATCTTGACACCTTGGTGTGATGCATGCTTTCTCTTGAATTCAACACTTTGCACTGCCCGCTACAGCTGCCAGCGGTAGCGGGCATCATTCCATGTTCATCATTCCATGTTCCTGTTGGATATTCACCAGTATTGCATCATGACCCATATCTCTGACACCGCCACCTCTTTGTCGGCAGTTAGGACTCCATGAGTTGTGCCTCCTGAGACTCCAAACTCAATAACACAGAGTGACCCAAGACAGGCATTGTTATTGTGAAATAACCTTTCCACGACAGGAAAACTCGGCCTTGAGACAAAACCACACCTGCAGTTATCCTCCCATCACTGCCCTGTCCATCTTGTTTGTCTTTGAATGTATGAAATTGTACTGTGTTTCCCGAAGTGGGGCTTGCAGACCAATTTTGGCCCACCAGAACTGTTAAAGGAAAATGACAGCATTTTTTTTTCACCTACCGCACTTTTTTTCGATCATTGGTAGTCAACCCGAGTGACGTGTGTTTCCCCATTGTAAGATGCAGCTTCCATGCCCACATACCACTTGGGATTACTGCCAATGATTGAAAAACAAGTCATAGGTTAAAAACTAGCCTGCTACAGTAGAGCTTCAACGGAACCAAGGGTAATAATCATACGATATTTATAGATTTACTTAATTTAATTTTGCACAATTTAAACAGATCAAGGTGCCAGCCACTCATGGGCACTGGGCAATTGTGCCAAAAGTATAAAATTTGGGACAGAATTGCAATCCAGTGATTCTGGATGTTGAGCTATTTGATTGACTGAAATCAAGAACATGACGAGAGGTAATGCAGGCTCCAAATGTGACCTTTCCAGATGTAAAGAATAAGACCCTGTCTCAGTACGCGGGTGATTTGGTGTGCAACCTCTGTTTTTAACAAGCTTTTAGACAGACCAGCTCGGCCTGGATCCAGACATCGACAAACAAGGCAGCTGCTGAAGGTCTAACCGCTGCATGTACACAGACGGGTCAAAATAACCAATTCATATTTTCTTTTAATATTTTCAATCATTTTGGATAAAAAAAAACAACAACTCTAAAACTACATTTCAATTGATGTAGGTTATGTTTTCTTAATTTCTCAAATCATACATGACATATTAAAATGTGCGTGACAAAGTCCATGAATTAATAAGTATTCATTTAGGTATCCACCCATCAGCCACAACATTAAAACCAGTGGCAGGTGAAGTAAATAACATGGATCATCTGGTTCCAAAGAAGCAGAAAGGGTTGCAGTGGGCCCCGAAATACATGAAGATACATGTCCAAAAACATGTCCCAACAAGGCTGCCACGTCAGCAAGGAGGTGGGGGGAGTCATGGTTTGGGCTGGAATCATGGGGAGACAGCTGGTAGACCCCTTTAGGGTCCCTGAAGGTGTGAAAAATGACTTTGGCAAAGTATATAGAGTTTGTGACTGAGCACTCTCTTCCATGGTACAAAAAGAAGAACCGTGCCTTCCGTAGCAAAACCATCTTCATGCCTGACAACGCACCATCTCATGCTGCAAAGAATACCTCTGTGTCATTGGCTGCTATGGGCATAAAAGGAGAGAAACTCATGGTGTGGCCCCATCCTCCCCTGACCTCCACCCTATTGGGAACCTTTGGAGCATCCTCCAGCAAAAGATCTATGAGGGTGGAGGCAGTTGGCATCAAAACAGCAGCTCTGGGAGGCTGTTCTGACATCCTGCAAAGAAATTCAAGCAGAAACTCTCCAAAAACTCACAAGTTCAATGGAGGCAAGAATAGTGAAGGTGATATGAAAGAAGCCTCCTATGTTCACATGTAACTTTAAGATGTTTTTGATTGAAATAGCTTTTGATGTCGGAAAATATGACTCCTAATGCTGCACATTCAACAAACGACCATTTTCAGTTCTTTACAACCTATAAAATGTTTAGAAACTCTGTTGTGCATAATAATTTGGAACAGTGCATTTTGAGTTTTTTTATTTTTGAAAAAAATACTGTTTTCATTGGGAGGTTTGTTCAATAACATTTAAACACTTTGAATGTTATTGAACTTTTGTTACAACAAAAGCTTCAATTTGAAGTAACAATAGCTACTTTTGAAGTAACTATTGTTACTTCAAATACCTTGATGACTTGAAAATTATACTGACTGTCATTTACATCGACTATTTAGGAAAATCAGAGAAAAATATTATTTGCATAATAATTTGGAACGCGGTGTGTATATATAGAGTATATACATCCCCGGCACTGATCATTTGAGGGATGCATCTTTTAAGGTCCCCGCATCCTATACTTTGCCTTTTTGACTTTTATCTTTTGACGATCCACACTCCTACTTTAATTTTCACAAGCTTCCTACTTCAAAGTCGGTGTGACAGCCGACATAATCACAAGTCAAGTTAGCGCAGCGTTCAAACACGAGTTATTGGGAGGAAACTCTTTCATTGGGAGGTTTGTTCAATATAATTCGAATTATACCCTATAACGGTTGATGACTTGAAAATTATACTGACTGTCATTTGCATTAACTATTTAGGAAAATCTGAGAAAAACATAATTTGCATAATAATTTGGAACGCGGTGTAGATCTCAAATTCAACACTGAATGTGCAGCAGGTTTTTATTTTTAGTTTTTTTATTCATGCACTGATTGATGGCTCCATGTTGCTCAAGTTCCAATGTTCAACCTCCCCCTTTAGGCTGTGCGTCACTTGACAAAATGCTTCTAGAAGGTGTCACCGCTTACTGGTGGCATAATGAGCAGAGTCCCAATGCAATTTGCATGAAAGGCACAGAACAATTTGTGAAATATAGCTGGAGCAACTGTTAAAGTCCCTTTTAATCAGTCCCTTTCCAAACTGTAAGCCCTCAAACTGTGTTGAATGAGGAAGCTTTCACACCGATAGTTAGGTCGATTTGGTTCGATTCAAGAGCAGGCGGCCACTTTTTCATTTGCATTTTTCAAAATGAGTGTGTTAGGCAAGGCAAGGCAAGTTTCTTTATATAGCACATTTCAACAACAAGGCAATGCAAAGTGCTTTACATAAAACATCCAAAGCATTAAGACAAAGCGCAAAGAAAGACATTACAAAAGGACATAGAGTAAAAATAATAGACTACATAGAATGCATAAAAGTTATAGTGCAGTTAAGAAATTAGTCAAAGAAACCTTGTTTCACTCTTTGTTAACAATTATTTCGCCTTTTCCCCAAATATGTGTTTCAGATTGGCCAAGGCCGTTATAACACAGGGCAGAAGAAGCCACTAGTATTCAAATTTCAACAACAAGGCGATTCAAAGTGCTTTAATAAAACATCAGATGCATCAAGGCAAAGTGCAAAAGAACCACATTGTAAAAGGAAGAACACATTATAAGGTTAAGAAATAGAATACATAGACTGCATAAAATCAAGTAAAAGTAGCCGTGCGGCGCAAGAAATGAATTTGGTTTTCGTGAAAGGCAGCGGCAAACAGAAATGTATTGGTGCTCACACAAACTGGAATTTGTAGAGGCGCTTGGCTTTTCATTCATAAACAATGCTCTGCAGTCTACGGGAGCGCGTGAAACTTGCGTCACTTTTCAAGTCATGTAGTGGCACATACCTGCGTTTTAACACCGAGCCTTGTAACCGGGGCGACGAGGAGGGGTCACTTCAGCGCGTCATACGGAAAAAGAAAAAGCTGAATGAGGGAAAAATCATTTTGTCTCACAAAATCAGAATGGTACTGTTCTGAACATGTCCAACAACAATGGAGCGACAGCAGCGTATTGCGGCCGTGATCCTAGTTTTCACTGTTGTGATTTGGTAACAACCAAACAAGAACAGTGGAAATACCAAGTGGCAACATCCGTTTTCAACCCTCAATGCACTTTATTTTGATTTGCTTCCTCTTCTATGTCCTGCGTCAGGTCCTATATTAAGTCCCATTGCGTTCTCACATAACGAACCAGACCGTGGTTGGACTCTGAACCGGACGAAGTCCCGTCTTTTTTAGCAGGACCTCAGTTCGACGGTTTGGTCCGCGCCAGAGTTTGAATGCGTGTTCTTACCTTTCACCAAAATGAACCGGATCAACGGAGTAAACGCTGCACGATTAAAACGGATCAAGCGCGGTAGGTGTGAAAGCACCCAGAGTCTCAAATAGTCTGGAACAGATACTAGGGCGCTTTCGGGTAAGCTATGAATTTTCATGAGTAGGATCGGGCAGATTTACGATAATATAGAATATCGCGATATTTGCCACCATATGCGATATTTTCACAGCGTCAAAATACCGCGCCGCCCTACCACGGGGAGTGAAGGACGGAGCAGCGGAGCGCACCAAAGAGGACGTGCGGTACATGGACGTTTGCGCGAAAAAGCCAGGGAGCAGATGGAGGATTTGGACGTGGTGGTGGGGACGGTCCGGTGATTACGTTTCCAGGTTATTACTTAAATGATATTATAAAAAAAATGTTTTTAATAATTGTCATACTGATCTGCCAAGTCTCACGCTTTGACTGTGGGACTTACACATATCGACCAATTTCTCTTGGTGAGAATCCGAAAATAAGTCAAATTCATTATATTTTATTTTGAATTCTATGCTCGTGCTTGCTTGGTGCCTGTCACTGTTCATGTGGTGGAGGGGAGAGCCTTGCAGCACTGCCCACGCGCAACTTCCTGTTTGGAGGGACGTAAAGCCATCCGTGCTCTGCGATCCGGCATAACGGTTCACTGTTTCTCCAAAGAAAACAAATGTATTTATTGTACTTGAATGAAACCAAACAAGGCCCCGCCTTAATAATGACGGTAATGCCGTGTATCGGGATATTTGGGCGCGACTGCATGGCGAAAACAAAAATTTGGGATATCGCCAAATCCTACTCACTAGTTACGGTTCTGAGCGTGTCCATGTTGGCCGGCTAGAGATATGTCCGTCGGTCCAGTCGCTTGTGTCCAAAAACCCAGAGTAGAGCAGCTCCAGCCGTGACGTAGACCTCGTCAGGGACACAAGCAAATCGTCGATACGCGTAGCTTTGTATTGTATTATGAAATTGCCTTCATAAATCGCCTGCAAGTCGGATCAACGGTCTCCGGGGCCCCATGGGGCCCCTTGGAGCCGGGCGCTGCCCAGTCCTGCTCTAACAAATTAGTTAATTCTGAGGGATCTGTGGACCGTCAATCTGACTGATTAGAATCTCACCAAACAGTTGATGATCCTGACGTAATAGGCTCCAATAGACTGGCCTCCGGAGCGCATTTTGGAATTAAGGAGCGGCCGTCAGATTTGGGGGTGTAGACAAAGCCACGGGACCGAAGTTTTCCCTGTTGAACTTCTCTCCTGTGACGTGAACATGTGGTCACTCTGAATATATGACCATTCTTTTTGCCATCATTATAAAAATAAACCCCACTAACAGCGATGTAATTGTGGTCTGATTTCACCCACTCTCCTGATTATGGAACCATACATTTTCAAGTGCTATCTACTGAGAAGGAAAATAAAAGATTTTTGAGTGCTTCATTGCATTATTTTACTTAACTTTTACGTTTTTTTTACATTATAATTGACGATTTCTATTTTTTCGCGCATTTTTGTTACCAGTTTTTGAAAATGGCGATTTTGGCCATCTTTAGGTAGTCCCAGACAAAGAGAATATTTGTACTAAACAAAATCCCAGATTAAGATACCTTGATGAAAAAAAAAAAAAAAAAAAAAAAAAAAAAATATATATATATATATATATATATATATATATATATATATATATATATATATAATTAAATGATAAAATGGAGGGTAAAGCCAGTCTATTCTTTTCTTCTTCTTCTCTTGGCTGCTCCCATTAGGGGTCGCCACAGCAGATCATCTGCCTCCAATACCTTCTGTTCTGCGCATCTACACACACACACACACACACACACAACTGTGATAAATCCAAAGTGCAATTTTTCTATCAGGAAAAAAGGAAAAACTAAATAAAAACAAAGTACAATCCCTGATGTGAAATCTGTCGATATACTGTATGTGCAATACGCTTCATTACTCTGATTTCTATTTATGTTGTTTCTCCATTTTCTAAATATTTATATTGTTTACAGTGCTTACCCTGACTTACTTTTTGTTACTACAACTCTTTATATGCTCTGTATTTTCTGCTGTCACTTTTTGCTGGTGTAACTGGGAAAATTTCCCCGTTGTGGGACTAATAAAGGTTTATCTTATCTCATCTGTTATCTCATCTTCCTCCCTTACACCACCCGCCTGCATGTCCTCCCTGAGCACCTCCATAAAGCTTCTCTTTGGCTTCCTCTTTTCCTCCTGCCTGGCAGCTCCATCCTCAGCCTCCTTCTCCCAACGTAACTCTCATCTCAAACCATCTCAATCTGGCCTCTCTCACTTTTCCACCAAACTGTCCAACCTGAGCTGTCCCTCTAATGTCCTCGTTCTTAATCCTGTCCATCCTTGTCCCTCCCAATGAAAACATCCTCAACTCTGCCACCTCCACTTCATCCACCTGCCTTTTTGTCGCTGCCACTGCCTCTATACCGTACAACATGGCTGCTCTCACTACCGTCCTGTACACCTTCCTCTTCACTCTAGCTGGAACCCTTCTGTCACAGATCACTCCGGACACTCTTCTCCACCCACTCCACCCTGCCTGTACTCTCCACCTCTCTCCCGCACTCTCCGCTGCGTTGGATGGTCGACCCCAAGTACTTGAACTCATCCGCCTTCTCCACCCCCGCTCCTTGCATTCTCAGCTTTTTGCCGCCCTCCCTCCCATTCAGGCACATGTATTGTGTCTTACTCCTGCTGACTTTCATTCCTCTTCTCTCTAATGCTGCCTCCACTTCTCCAGGCTGTCCTCCACCTGCTCCCTACTCTCGCTACAGATCACAATGTCATCCGTGAACATCATAGTCCACGGAGACTCCTGCCTGATTTCATCTGTTAACCTGTCCATCACCACTGCAAAAAGAAAGGGCTCAGAGCTGATCCTTGATGCAATCCCACCTCCACTTTGATGCCTTCGTCACACCTACTGCACACCTTACTACAGTCTGACTGCCCTCATACATATCCTGAACCACTCTTACCTACTTCTCTGCCAACCCCAACTTCCTCATTCAATACTACACTTCCTCTCTCAGCAGCCTATCATTTGCTTTCTCTAAATCCACAAAGACGCAGTGCAACTCCCTCTGGCCTTCCCTGTACTTTTCCATCAGCATTCTCAAAGCAAACATGTCATCTGTAGTACTCTTTCCTGGCATGAAACCATACTGCTGCTCGTTGATCCCCACCTCTCCTCTTAACCTGGCCTCCACTACCCTTTACCATAGCTTCATGCTGTGGCTGATCAATTTATTCACCTGTAGTTACTACAGCTCTGCACGTCTCCCTTATTCTTGAAGATGGGTACCAGTACACTTCTTCTCCACTCCTCCAGCATCCTCTCCCTTTCCAGGATGGTGTTAAACAGTCTTGTAAGGAACGCCACCGCCATCTCACCTAAACATTTCCATGCTTCCCCAGAGATGTCATCTGGGCCAACTGCCTTTCCACTCTTCATCTTCTTTAATGCTCTTCTCACCTCTTCCTTGATAATTTTCTGCACCTCTTGATCCACTTTCCCCACATCATCTACTCTTCTCTCCCTCTCATTTTCTTCATTCATCAACTCCTCAAATTCCTCCTTCCACCTTCTCAACACACTCTCCTCACTAGTCAGCACATTCCCATCATTATCCTTCATCCCCCGAACCTGCTGTACATCCTTCCCAGCTTGGTCACTTTGTCTTGCCAATCGGTACAAGTCCTTTCCTCCTTCCTCACGGTCCAACCTCTCATACAACTCGTCGTACGCCTTTTCCTTTTCCTTTGCCACTTCTCTCTTCGCCTTGCGATGCATCAGCTTGTACTCCTGTCTACTTTCTTCATCTCTCTGATGATCCCATTTCATTTTCACCAACCTCTTCTACTCTATGCTCTCCTGTACTTCCTCATTCCACCACCAAGAGTCCTTGTCTTCCTTCCTCTTCCTGCATGATACACCGAGTACCTTCTTGGCGTCTCCCTCACCACTTCTGCAGTTATTTCCCAGTCATCTGGTAACCGTTCATTCCCACCTATCACCTGTCTTACCTCTTCCCTGAATTTCATGCAACACTCCTCCTTTTTCAACTTCCACCATTTTATCTCTGGCTCTTCTTTCACTCTCTTCCTCTTTCAGATTGCACCTCCTGCATAAGACGCAGTCCACCTGTGTGCACCTTCCTCCACTCTTGTATGTCACCCTGTGTTCCTCCCTCTTCTTGAAATATGTATTCACAACAGCCAATTCCATTCTTTTGGCGAAATCCACCTCCGTCTGTCCTTCCACATTCCTCTCCTTGACACCCTACCTACCCATCACCTCCTCGTCACCTATGTCTCTGATCCCTTCGCCCACATGCCCATTGAGATCTTCTCCAACGACTCTCTCTCCCTTGGGGACGCTCTCCACCACTACATCCAACTCACTAAAGAATTCTTTCTCTTCCATCTCACACCCAACTTGGGGAGCAGATGCACTGAACACATTCATTATGACCCCATTAATTTCCAGCTTCATGCTCATCACTCCGACACTCTCGTCACCTCATAAAACACTCTTGACATATTCTCCCTTTAAGACCATCCCTGCCCCATTTCTCCTGCCATCCACTCCACGGTAGAACAGTTTGTACCCGGCTCCGATACTCCTGGCCTTACTCCCCTTCCACCTGCTCTCTAGTACACATAGTACATCTACCTTCCTTCTCTCCATGTCAGCCAGCTCTCTCTCTTTACCCTTCATAGTGCCAACGTTAAAGCGTTCCTACTCTCAGGACACGGACACGCCTTCCCCCTCTTCCTCTTCTTTGGCCGACAGAAGCACAATTTCCGCTGGGACCCTGTTGGTTAACGGCACCAGTGGTGGTCGTTGTTAACCTGGGCCTCGACCGATCCGGTATGGAAATCAGATTTGTTGTCCGCATGTTTGATTTGCATGGTTTTCATGCCGGATGCCCTTCCTGATGCAACCCTCTCTATTCATATGGGCTTGGGACCGGCACTGATGATACACTGTCTTGTGCACCCCTAGTGACTAGATTAAAGGCAAATTGGGGGTAAAGCCAGTCTATTGTGAACTGTAAAAGCAATAAACATCTGAAGAAATGGTTGAAATACAGCAAAAGCCCAGGACCACACTCCACACCATCTATAATTAAAGTCTGTCTTTAAAAAAAAAGCATAATTAATTTGCTCTGGAATTACACAGAAGAGTGAGGCGCCAAGAAGGGATTAAAATGTTCATTTGGAGCAAATATCGACTATAACAACACTTTGAGCATAAGATCACCTTGTGCTGTATCCCACCATGTCTCCACCGTCCATTAATGTCAGAGGAAAACTGCTGTTTACAGCTTCAGCTGTCTGTACTGGATGAAATATTCTGATACCATCGCATATATATACATACACATATACGCTACTCACAAAAAGTTCGGCTTTCGGGTGAAATTTCAGGATGAACCTAAAATGCACTATAACCTTTACAGGTGAACTTAATTTGACTTTCTCTAAACTTTTGAATGCACATGTCCAACTGTTCAATGTTTCAGTACTTTTTGCACAACTTGCTGTTCTCTAACAAGGAGCTGAACGGCAAAATTCACAACAGGTGTTTGATCCATGAATCCACCAATACATTTCCTGGTTCAATTACAATTGGTATTTAAACAGTCCTCTTCATCATGCTGTTCACATTTTGACATCATGAGACCAAGACAACACCTAACAACTGATTCGCAGTACCTCGCCATTGCGAGGCTTCAAAGAGGATGTTCTCAGAGGGAAGTGGCCACTGAGCTTAGAGCGTTACAGAGTGTCATCAGCAGCTTGCAACAGAGATACAGAGACTGGAAGAGTCACAGAAAGGCATAGAAGTGGACGTCCTTTGGCCACATCCCACACTGATGAGCGTGAACAGTGCCCTGCGGAACCGGATGATGGTGATGCCACTCAACTCCAGGCACATTTAAGGGAGGTGAGAGGCACCAAGTGTCACGTCAGACCATTCAAAACCGTTGACATTAGCGTGGTCTGCGTGCTAGACGACCTGCAAGGGTACCTGACCACACCACCAGGCACAGCCATCATCGTCTTGCATGGACCAGGGAGCATTTACATTGGACGAGGGACCAGTGGGCCTCACTACTGTTCTCTGATGAAAGTCGATTCACGTTAAGCAGAACTAATGCCAACGATGTTGGCGCCTTCATTAGAGCGCTATGCATCAGCCACTGTTGTCACCAGACGAGCCTTTGGTGGTGGTGGTGTTGCAGTGTGGGCAGGTGTCTCTAGTCAATACAGAACTGCCCTACACTTTGTGAATGGTACAGTGACAAGCCCATACTACCTGAATGACCTCATTAATCCAGTCATTGTGCCCCTGCATGAACAACACAGGCCTCATTTCATCTTCATGGACAACAATGCTCCAGCTCATGGAGGTGGCATCATTAGGGAACGGCTGCTGGAGACTGGGGCACCTCAAATGGAGTGGCCTGCACTTTCTCCAGACCTGAATCCCATAGAAAACCTGTTGGATCAGCTGAGTGGCCGTATAGAGGCTCGTAACTCTGTGCCCCGGAACCTCAATGACCTGAGGGCCGCCCTTCAAGAAGAGTGGGGGGCCAGGCCTCAGCAGACAATAGGTCGACTTGTGAACAGCATGAGACGTCGTTGTCAAGCTGTAAGTTATTGAGACATTGACATTTTTTGTTGTGGTAAACCCACCACTGTTGTTGGCTTTTGTTTCAATAAATTGTTTGAGATGAGGAAATCACCATTACATGCTTCTACTTAAATGCTCTACTTTCATGATATAATATCACTGTAGCGTGAACCTTTTACATTATCCATAAATTTCACCCGAAAGCCAAATATCCCTAACTTTTTGTGGGTAGTGTGTATATATATACTGTATACACACACACACACACACACACGCTGGCAGTGCAAAACTTCTTCCATTTAAGAATGACGGAGGCCATTGTGTTCTCGGGGACCTTCAAAGCTGCATAATTTTTTTATATTGTTCCCCGGATCTGTGCCTCCACACAATCCTGTCTCACATATTCTGTCGACCTCATAGCTTGGCTTTTGCTCTGACACACAGTGTCAACTGGATGACCTCATCGAGGCAGGTGTGTGCCATTCCAAATCATGGCTATTCAGTTTAATTTGCCACAGGTGGATTCCAACAGTGTTGTAGAAACATCTCAAGGACGACCAATAGAAACAGGATGCTCCTGGCTGAGATCAATTACGAGTGTCATAGCAAACGGTCTGAATACTTATGTAAATGTCACATGTTTTTATCAAAAATTAATTGTGGGGTATTTTGTGTAGATTGACGAGGGAAAAAAATGAATTTAAACCATTTTATAATAAGGCTGTAACATAACATTTGGAAAAGGTGAAGGGGTTTGGAAACTTTATATATATATATATATGTGTGTGTGTGTGTTTGTGTGTGTGTGTGTGTGTGTGTGTGTGTGTGTCTGTGTGTGTATGTATAGGTATATATATTTGTATGTGTGTATGTATGTATGTATATGTATATATATTTGTGTGTGCGTGTGTGTGTGTATTGTGGTGTGGGGATGGTGTTGTTTGAGCAGCCACACCTGTCCTGGGTCTAGGTAATTGGGGCCCAGGATCAGTGTGGCTGCATACCTGTTGCTCGGTGATTGGTCTAACGAGCAACAGGTAAAACCTCCATCCACACACTCACTCAGGCGAGGAGCCCTTGTCATGACATGCTGTACATCTGCTCCTGACTTTTCTTGTCAAGCCCCCTCTCCACAATAAACTGTGTTTTTTCAACCCCATTGTCTATATCTCTGGGCCAGAGGTCCCTGAATACGCATATATATATATTTATACTGTATATATATATATATACTGTATATATGTGGCAGATCCGCCTGCCACACGCCACCCAATTATATATATATAATAGCCATACAGCCAGTAGAAGAACAGTGCAGGGTGGAGAGGATTCCTCATTACTGTAGTCTGTCACATTGCACATCATTTCCTCTGAGAATCCGAAGTCTGTCGCAAAGCTTTATTAAAGTGAGTGATTTATGTAATCTGATGTGATGAGCAATGATGTGTGAAAAATGGTGGTGGAGCAGAGGTGATTAAACCTGTCTGGTGTCAAGGAGATGTTCCCTGCTACGTCGTGTGGCGCTGAACAGAATTTAAGACTCCGCCGCAGCTCGTCCTTCTAGCGCCGCTCCTCGCTTTATTTCATCCATTCTTCCAGCGACGTGGCAGAAGCGACCGTAAGATCCATGAAATTACTTTCTGTGACATTTCACCTCGCTATGCCTGTATAAAATTGTATTTTTTGGGGGGGGATTTTTGGCGGGTTGTGGTTACTTCTCGTTTTTCTGAGTCCAGAAGCTAGTGCACCATTTGGAAACAGTTGGAATTGATAAATGACAGACGGTGCAAAGACACTGATAGCTAACGAGTTGGTGTGTGTGTGTGTGTGCGTGCGTGCGCGCAGGATGCAAACGCACAACAGTGCAAGCATCTGCGTGCATTAATAACAGACCAGTGAGATTGTCATTTTCCCCTGATTGAGTCCGAACTGGGAGCGGCATCCTCTGGAATGTGGAGGCTGGGAATCCCGTGCGGAGTCACATCCCAGCAGGAGACGCTGGACGCGAGAGGAGGAGATGGGACTGAGATGCAGGAGCGACGCAGCTCATCACGGCGGAGAATTCAGGGGAAAAAAGTGAGTGGCCATTTTAATGTGGGAGAAGGGAAAGGGTGAATGTGAGAGGCTGCATTAGGGGATTAGCATCTCCTCGACTCTATCTTTTCCAGAGCTTGTGTGGCCTTTGACGTCCGCCCACGCATCGATCAGCTCAAAGCCTGCGATCAGGAAGCGACCTATCGGACAGCCTACCGCATCTAATCGATAACCTCTCTCAGCGGGGCCTTTTTTTTTTTTCCCTCTTCTCTTCCAGCTTTATATTCAGTGGAGTAAGCAGCAGCAACACTTAAGCATGATTAGTAGTCAACGCTGTTGTCTCCCGATCAAAAGGCTGCGAAACATCCTGGATTCCCGCGAGAGAAGACGCGCAAAACGGAGGTTCCCCGGGTTTTAGTGAAAGCTGTCGTATCTCCCATTGTTAAAACGCACATGAGTCAGGCATGAAATGAAGAACAACTCTTGGGGCGTATTTTTGTATTCAAAAACATTTTCATAGCAGAGATTTTACATTATATTGGTTCCTTAATGTGCTATTGTCAAATGATATAATTCTCGACTTTTTTTTCATTTTTATCATTCTTATGAAATCACGATACGATTCCATGTTGATATACTGACGTTTTACAATAATGACACAAGCTCTTCAGAATGCCATCTGACGTGCAATACAAACGTTATTCATGGAGCAAATTCAATCTAATACAGAAAATTACAAATTTCAATTAATTTCCGACTATGGTGATTTTTCATTGAAGCGTAAAATGCTTGCATAACTTGATTCATAAATTGAAACATTGAATTGAAAAGAATGAAATCGTATCAGTGCGTTGATTTTCTTTATTAATTTACTCAGCCTTAATAATCACAGCCGAAATCTGTGCACACACAGCCACATAGAAACGCACGTGCAGATACTTGTGGAGATGAATTTTCAGGTAGAGACCTGTTCTCCGCCTCACGCGGCTGGAAGGCTCCCTCCTGGTTTTAAGTTGCTGCTGTGTGCACCGTCCTTCCCCAGACAAGAATATCATTCATGGCAAATTGCCCAATTACCTATAAACACAGAAAAGCCTGCTCAGAGCTCTCTGCAGAGTATTTCAAGGGGCAAATTGGCGGTCTTATTGTCTTTAGCCGTTCGTTTTCTCTACCTCTGTCTGTTTGTGGCTGGCGTGAACCTTCACCTCTCCACGGTGTAATTGGTTTATTAAAGAGTGAAAACATTTATAAAAGGAATAAGTACGTGGTGAATAGAGAGCAGCTCCTCGGAGGGAGGCCTTTAAATTTGATCTCTATGAGAAACCTGAGATAAATGTAGGAAAATAACTAAATTCAATGTTCAGCAAACATTGACAGGGGGGGTTTAAGAGGATGGGGAGGAGAAAGGAGAGGTTTGAGGGGTTAAGAGACCATTAATGCATGGAAGTGTGCTGGCTTAGCCGCCATTGATCAGCTCTCAACACGACGGCTTTGTTGACTCTGCGACCCGCTTTGCTCAGCGCTGGACGGGTTCGTCCATCTCTCCCTCCACTTTCTGTCTTTTTTAAAAATGTATTTATTTTATATACTGTAGACCTTGAATGCCCAGTGGTCACTAACATCACACGTAACTATTTATTTTTTAATGAATTTGCCTGCATGACTCTTACTTAAATTCTGTCTCCCTCTCTCCCTCCATCTTATTTTCTCTCTCTCTCTCCCCTTTCCATCTCTCTTTCTCTCACTCTGTCTCACACTACCCTCTATTCTGGTGAGGGTGATGTCATTGCTCTCAGTCCGCTGTGCATGCAGAATATGCCGCCACTATCTCCGGGGACACAAGGGGCAGGTCCGACCCCCTCCCTGCAGAGCTCGCACAGGGCTAGCGTACTGTAATAGCTGCCCATCAAGCCCCCGTCACACCCAGCACCCTCTGCAGGACGCAGGGTGTGTGCAGATGGAGGTCGCCACAGGAGGAGAATAGAGGACAACATGCACACACACAAAAAACACCTAATATAACTATTAAAAAAAAAACTTGCAGGCAAAAACAACAACAGTGTAGAGCATAACTAATGTGTACAGTGCCAGTGGCCCACACAAGCTCTGTCTGCGCTTTATTGTTCTCCGCCAATTCATAATTTATGGAACCAGAGCTCTTTCTCCCGCAGCAAATACTGAACTCTGCAGCTCGTGTTTTTACAGATAGTACAATATCTTCCCTGAGAATAAAAAACACGCGTCGTGATCCCTGAGGCATTTTCAAGGCCTGCCGCCGCCGTTTATCGCACGGACGAAGATGTGTGCGCGTCTGTCCTTCAGTCATTATGCAAACACTGAACCAGAAAACACTGCGGTGCCAAACGGGGGCCACCGGTGCCCTTTCTCCACCCATCCACTCCCTCCTGGTAATGACCGAAATGTCACCAATGCATTGGGAACGCACGTGCACACACACACACACACACACACACACGCACACACACACACACACACACACACGCGCACACACACACACACACACACACACACACAGACACGTAGACACACGCATACAGACAGAACCACTCAGATGCTCACGCACACACACACACAAACACACACACGCATGCACGCACACACGCACACACACACATGCATGCACATGCATGCACACGCACATTCACACACGCACACACACACATGCACGGACGCGCATGCACACACACTCACACACACACACACACACACACACACACACGCATACATGCACGCACACGCACGCACACACACACACACACACACACACACAAACACGTATACATGCACGCACACGCACGCACACACACACACACAGGGAGTCAGATGCACCAATTCTTTTCCCATCATGAATATGGAAACATTCTAGATCTAACGGAAATGAGGATGATTTGTATTCCACTGCCCGGGGCGGGAGGCGATGACTGGTCCTTAACTGGCCTCACATGGATCTTTCACCGCAGCATTCTCTCTTTCCTGCTTCGTTTATCTGGCTCTGCCGTTCTTTACATTTTTCTGCTCTGTCATTTGCAGCCATGTTGAGCACTTATCACCAGGTGGCAATCTTTCTCTCTCTCTCTCTGTCTCACTCTCCATGTGTCTGGAACACCCTGCGCTTGACTCCTCCTCGGAAATGCACAATATTTCAGATGGAAATGAATGAAATGAAAGCAAATCAAGCCTAATTTTAATCACTTGAAAAATCGGGTTAGTTTTGCAATTCATGTCACACAACAATACAAACACAACTGTTGCTAGTTGGTGTCAGGGGAATGAATAGTAGGGATGCACCGATTTATCGGCCGATACTCGCCGACCGCCATCGGCCTATCGGCAAATAAGGTACCATTCACCGATGGCAGTGGTCCATGTTCATCCAGTGTTCCCCACACGTCTGCCCAGGTATATTAAGTAAATGACTTGTATAAAGAAAATTTGGCGAAATTCTTTTGTATCTTTTATATGCATTGAGGGGTGGGAGTGGTGTGGTATTCCTGCCCACCACTGACAGTCTTTGACATTCATTTCACAAGAAGTCTGCTTCAACTGTTTTAGTTCTGTCGCGACCGTTTTGTATCAGTGGTGATTGGGATCGACCAGAATTATAAAACATACGCCACGAGTGTCAAATAGGAAGCCAGCAGGCAGGTCTGTTCACTATTAACAGTCATGTTGCTGCGGCGTCAGGTCTGTTATCTCTGCAAACCGAGACCGACTGAGCTGCTGCGGAGTTCCCACTTGAAATTCTGATTTAAATGGCTCCTCCTTTGCACTTTTCACAAGTGGGACATCCATTTTTTACGAGTTCCAACTTCAATGGACTGCATCTTTACTCCCTGTGGAAATTTTCATGAAACCGGTCGCAGTTGATGACAGATTATGTATTTAAAACGGGATTTTTTATTCAGCCCGTTTTTGCAGCATCTATTTTCCACCCACAACACTAATGTCACAGCAGGTAGCAAAGATAAACACAGGAAAAACTCATGAAGTCTTTTGACTCATGAAGTCAAATTTATTATAAATCTCTTGCTCAATGTGAATAAACTTTTTAATTACGAATCTCGGAATGGGCTCAGAATTAAATAAGTCAAAATCGTGATAGCTGCTTTAGTTAAACTATTTTATCTCTTATTTGTACCACTCATGTGGTCCCTGCTCTGTGTGAGAAGAGCTCTGCTAATTGCTATTGACTTTCGTCACTTTCTAGCTCACTCTCTTCCCTCTCAGTATCACCTGCCTTCACAATTGATTTTCTCTAAGTACGTGCTTAGTTACGTCGGCTGGAACAGCAAGATGTCAGCGATGAGAACTGAGGCAATCCATTGATTCAATAGTTTTATATTGTAACAGTGATACAAAATCAATAATATGGAATGTATGTGCTTTCACCTTTTTCTTTGTGTTGACTAGTTGATTGAATTCAGGGTCACCGTCAGGGATGAATTCACTGGACGCCATAATTAAACTGTAATGAAGCGAAAAAATGTTATTCTGTTGAAGTTGTGGGTTTTATTGTACGACTAACTTTGCTTTTCCACGCAGGGTGCGCACAGCGCGCGCGGCCAAATTAAGAAATGCGCGGTCGAACTTGTGTTTCAGGACGCGGGCTTTGCTACGGAGGCGGATCTTTTGTTGTTTGTAGTCGCGCTGGTGATCAAAGGTTCGATTCTTTTCGGAGCCTCGGTTCTTGACGAGTCGCTGGGTAAGGAGAGTCGTTTGATTTGATTCAGTCGGTTTAATGCACCGCGAGCGGAGGAGGACTTCCTGTGAAGAGCCAATGAGAGTCAGAAGTCGCTCTGAGTTACGAACTGCATCCTCACAGGAATTATTCAGTTCCGTCAGAGGTGTTTACTTTGGTGAAGGCAGCGCATGCATGCATTTAATGGGCGCATCGATGGCCAGACGGGCATCACTGAGCTCCGTCTGGCTGCAGAACTTCTAAAAGCTCCCTACACGCTACGCAACTTTCAAAGACGTCGGATCGCTCTACCGCACACGCTACACGGCTGTCTGTCCCGTGAATGGGAATGTTGACGTCTTTGTGGGTTGCACACTACAGGACTTGATCGTGAGGGCTGGGTCACGCGTTGCGAGATGTCTCACAAGGAGGATTCCAGACGTAACAAAAACAAAGCACCAACGTGTCCTCGTCGAGCCTCAGTGCAAGCAGGCGCCTGCCTTCTCATTGCGAACGTGTTCATTTACGCGTCTCCCCAATAACTACGCCAAAAATATCCGAAAACACCAATGAAACTATGTTGAAAAATGTCAAAATATACTTCACTGAAAAACGTCCAAAAACGACATGCTATAGAATCACAAGTAGCAAAAAGGAGTAAATATTCAATATTATACAATATAAATTATATATAAAATATATTTACCATCAATAACAACCCAACACCTGTTATTTATCATCTTTGTGTATCTTGACTTGTGTGTGCGTGTGTGTGTGTGCGTGCGTGCGCGTGTGCGTGTGTGTGTGTAATTCATATATAAAAAAATTTTCGCCGCGTGAAGAGCGAGTACCCTGAGGACCAGACCAAAATCATTATGTGCACCCCTGTTCACAGGCCAGTCCTTTCATGCTCAATTCATCCTTCACTTACTTTAGTTGCACACGTGCGTGCGTTTGTTTGTGTATGTTGTGTTTATGTGAGTGCCCAAGCTCCAGGCAAGAGCAAAGGGTCAGAGGCAACCCGGAGGTAAAGCAACATGCAGTCAACACGGCGACACCCCCGGATGACCCCTCTGATAGGGTTTGAGCAGGGGTTATCATGAGCGGCGTGGCTCGACATTTCCTTTTCTTGTCTGCGGAAAAAGGTTACGTATGGTGAACTGGACACAAGCACATTGCATCACACACTCGGGACTGGCCGCACTGAACGCACGCACTCTGTCTGTTCCACGTTTATTATCCATGGAAGGGAAGCACATTGCCAGCACTGAGAAAAGGTTGAGGCTCAGAATACCAAAGGTCTTTCCTAAAGTGTTCTCTGTTTTAAAGCTCTCCGGAGGATCTGGCCCTGGAAGTGCCTGTAATCACTTGATGGGAGTTAATAAAAATACGAATCCCTCCTTTTTTCTTTTTTTTTTTTTTGGTGAAGACGGACACTACAGAATTATCTGTACCTCTGTTCCAGTGCCGCATCGAGCCTGAACCGCCTCAATAAAACAAAAAACAGGTCACTGATTTTCCTCTGTATTCCTGCCCATCCATGTTGAGAGACAGCTGGGTATGATTTGGATCCGGCTCACAGTAGGGCAGGATATCGAGTCACTGTTGGGAAGTGGGAACAGAGACGAAAATGGCAGAAATCTACCCCAAATGCCAAAAGGGAGGCAAAGCCAGAGAGCCATCGTCTTCCAGCACCTTGGGGTGTCCAATCCCAAAATCCTACACAGCCTTATGGTGGAAGCTTGCAAGCTCTCAAATGGGCTCGTACATGTACATCTAACACAGACACACACGCGCACACGCACGTGCGGACACACACACATACACACACACACGTGTCTATTGCGTTCTGTCTAACTCTATTCCATGGAAAATGCCCACACCCACTACATACACACACACACACACACACACACACACACACACACACACACACACACACACACACACACACACACACACACACACATACACATACACATACACATACACATACACACACACACACGGAAGTGCACAGATCATGACAAAACAGTCGTCCTGTGTTTCCATTGTTACGGATTGGGAAATTCTCTCCTGAACCTTTCTCGGGGAAGGTCTCTGCTCCCACCCCGTCTCCTCGGTGCGCTGGTTCCTGCGGAGCCTCTGACACTGCTGCAAAAGGTCAGTAAATGTCAAACAATCTCCCGCCCAGCTCCCTTCCTTCAGTCGGATCAACTCCAACTGTGATGGTCCTTTCACGGGAACCTCCTGAGGACAGAGCTCCCCTGATGGGTGTAGATGGACGGTGCAAGCTCACACATGGAGTATACAGGAACCGACCGGCACTCTTCGTGAAAGTTGTCCTGTAATCCGTCAGCTCCATTCCCAGCCATCGGTGGCATATGGCCCCGCCATAGCGTGTGTTTGGCAGCAGTAGTGTTTTTCTGGGCGACTTTGAGCACCACATCCATGAATCTCTTCCGTGATTAGAGCGACGGCAGAACTGGAGATAACATGCAAGTGTGTGGGCGACCACAAAACACCTTGTGCAGTGTAATGCGCCGGTACAGACCAGCACAGCTCCCGGGAGGCGCCGGGTCAAAGCTGGATTTGTGTGTTCACGGTCTGGGGGCCAAGGGGCGGGGGAGAAAGCTCTTTGTTTTCTAGGGAAGGGAGTAGGATACGATTTTATCGATACCAATGACATTATCGATTCCGCTTATCGGTCCGATTCTTTATCGATTCCCTTTTTTCCTGATCAGTTTTCTGTGTGGAAGAGAAAGTAGGCCTGCACAGGTGTTCAGCGTCAACGCAGCCGTTTTATTATCTCTGGGTCCGAACAGAGTGTAAAATGTGTGCCTCACAACATTTGAACATGTTCAAATGAAATTACAGTGCTCTTTTTATTAAAAGGACATCATTTGGATAACAAAGATAAAACTGTCTAATAAAACAAACAATTCTTCTTTAGAAACATAGGCATGTATGCCTGGTAACATTTGAATAAATTACAATACTAATTTTCAAAAAGGAATAGGCTGGAACAAAACATAAATAAAGGCTTCTTCTTCTTCTTCCCCTCCTTCTTGTAAAACTGGTACATAAAATCAACAACTCTTCTGCAGAAAAATGAGCACGTTCTTCTCTGGGAGGACGCTTGATCTCTCTGGGATGATGGCGTCTCCAGCTGTGGAGAACACCCGCTCAGTGGGGTGGAGGACGCCTGAACACACAAGTAGCTTATGGCAACATCTGACAACACGGGCAGCCTGTCTCTCCTCCTCAAACCCGCAGAGTGCGATCAGCTGGTACAGGGATGGGAGGCAGGCCTCTGCGGATCCGGACTCCTCGCTCAGCTCCCTCCCTGGTGGACTGGGTGGTCAGCCGGACTGTCCACTCCTCCGCCGCAAACAGCTCCTCCAAGGCCCGTGTTGTGTTGTCTCAGGGGCGGGGTCTGAAATGAAAGAGCAGAAAGTTTTATTTTCAAAAGCAAATCTGTTGTTTGTCTAGTTTCTGTCCCTGTTTTATCACTTTTATTTCCCCTGTTTTTATTATACACTTTCTGATCAGGCCTTATGTTCTATGTTTTTATTTATGTTTTTGTTGTTTTTATCTTAACTGTATGTACTGTTTTATCTTGTTCTGTAAAGCGCTTTGTAACTGTGTTTTGATGAAGTTTATAATGACTTATAACCAAATGGTTTAGTTTAATGGTTTAATTGAAGTTTCATATTTTAATCCATGTCCTATGGTCATCATAATGAACTGAGCTTACAGTCTTCCTCCTCCTCCTCCTCCTCCTCCTCCTCCTCCTCCTCCTCATCACACCATCTCTGTGTCTCTTCGCCCTCTTGCTCTGGCAGCTGGAAAATAAACTGACCATGTGGGCAGTGGTACCACGCATGGCACCAGAGGAGAGGTGTCACAACAGAAATGTGCCGCGGTCAAAAGGACTGTCAGTCAGATCCCCCTGACCTGTCGCAGATGGTCTCACCATCCATTTTCAACTTGGATCTCGGGTCCATGGATGTGGCCTCATCCAGGAAGGTCTGGACCACGTCATCCTTGATTAAAAATAAAAGGAAAAAGGAATGCACATCCATGTGCACCAATCTGGGAATAATGTGACCCGAATGTGAACTTCCTTCAGTGTCTGCCATATTCATGGTGACTGAATAAATGTCACGGTACCTGGTAACGTGCGGAGGGATCGGAGGAACAAATCTTCACCTTGACGTTCCTGGCGAATGCAGAGTCCTCCACCCGGACCGAGCAATGGCCCTCCACCTTCCGTAGGATTGGAAGAATCTGACCACAGGTTGGACTTGTGTCACTCGAGACACCGAGGGTGGACGTGTACAGCACACGCATTAGCTGCACAAACTCCCCTACCTTCCTGAGGTCATCAGTGTCCAATTTCTCCACCGGTCTGTCACAGTAAATACTTATATTTCATATTCTCAGTCAGCTTCCGTGGCCCTGGCTCCCTGACTGCAGCCCGAGTGGCGGGGGACTGCTGGAAGAATCTCTCAATCATCAAAGCCAGGGAATTCCACCGCGTCTCCACATCTACAATGAGCGTGTGCTGCGGGCAGGTCTGAAAAAAAAAAGTTAAAAAGCACATCACACGTAACAGTAAATATGATATAATCATCATTCGTTTATTATTGTCATTGATATTGGCCATAATCTGTTCATTTATCACCATGTGCTTGTAATGACAGTAGTATTGAATGTATTCTCACTGGGGAGTCGCTTCTTCTCCGTGGGGATAACAGCTGCCATGTAGCACCATCCGTACAACCACCGTGCGTGCAGTTCAACTACCTTAAGTTCAGGGTAGCGGGCGGGGATCAGGTGGTTTGGTTAGTCTCTCTCTCGATGCTTTGGGTTTAGCGTCTTTGTCATCTCCTTACAGATTTATGTGAATGAAATAATAAACTGATTAGAATAGAATATCAACATGCAACTTGATAATTCTGATTTAATTCTGATTCAGATTTTTTGGCTTACGCATACTGTACATTTCTGAACACACAGTGCATCACAGCTTGCTCTGTGTGGGAATGTGAAGGTGCAGACTGCTCAGATTTTCCACGCTGACCCCCTATATATATATATATATATATATATATATATATATATACACACACACACACACACACACACACACACACACACACACACACACACACACACACACACACACACACACACACACACACACACACACCACACACACACACACACACACACACTGATCAGCCACAGCATTAAAATAACTGACAGGTGAAGTGAATAACATTGATCATCTCGTCCCAATGGGGAGGGGGACTAAACACTCAGTTCTGGTTCTACATATATGCAGTGAAATGTCAATGCAACGCACCCGGTGTTACACACAATATGTTCTAGACTGAAGTAGCTACCTGAGAATTTCTACTAAACCAACTAACTGATTCCTAAAACGTAATGCAGTAAGTCGAATACTATAAAATATATAGAATTAAATCAAATTGAGCAATGGAAGAAGGTGTGCATCGTTTATCTGGGGCGATGGCACCAGGATGCACCATGGGAAGAAGTCAAGCCGACGAAGGCAGTGTGATGCTCTGGGTAATGTTCTGTTGGGAAACCTTGGGTCCTGGCATTCATGTGGATGTAACTTTGACATGTACCACCTAACTCAACATTGTTTAGGCGGGTCAGAGCTGTTTTGGTGGCACAAGGGGGACCTCCACGAATGTTTGTAATCTGTGTGTGTGTGTGTGTGTGTGTGTGTGTGTATGTGTATATATATATATATATATATATATATCTCAGAAGATATCACAGTGTCTAACTTGATCTGTACTTGGCTGACACATTACCAGCCTGTAGGAGAGCAGGTAACCTACCGAAATTCCGGTTCTTCTGCTGTTGAGAAAGGGTGCAAACCTTTCACGACAAATTTTGTCACTGCACAGTGACACTCATTCACCCTTTCTTCACTAATTTTCCCTCCCTGTGCAGCAAGCCTGAAAGGGTTCTGCTGGCTGGGAGCTAATGGGCGAGTCGAGCAGCCGCCTGTAGCCTCAGAGTATCTGTAGCAAATGGATGAAACCAGAGAGTATTTGTACGCCATTCCTTTTCCTCTAGGTTTTCTTAGTCAAAGAACAAATCTGCTAAGCCTGTCTGTGTGGCGCTAATGTTATTATAACAAAGGATATTCACCCTCGGTAAGGGATGGAAGGCGTGGCACTCGTGCGTAGCGTGTCAAATACATGGCATTCCTGGAATCTTAACCCATTTTGCATTAAAAGATGTTTGAGCGTATTGCTGGTGTTTACGCCATTGATTTAAATGATCATTTTACATTTTTCTTTGTGAAATGAAACCATCCTTTGGACCTCCCCGCCGTGACTCCTCCTTGTTGCAGGTTCCAGCTGCCTAGACGCATGATATTTTTGCAATGAGCAAGCATGAACTGTCATGAAAAACATGAGAAAAGCATGCATCGATGAAAATAATTGATAGTGACGGAGGCATACGATGCAGACGGATTGGACAATTTGGAACCGGTTCTCAACTGGAACCGGTTCTCGATTACCATCCCTTGTCTCGAACAGTCTCAGTGAGCCTTTACCAAACTGAGCCAAGGCATACTTTATGCCCAGCGTTTGATGGAGACCGTACTCGGCAGGGAAACAGAGGCCATGAACACCGTTCATATTTTTCCTTAAGCTTTTAAGCCGAAGCTATGAGTGAGATGGTGGAGGCTTTCGGGTCATGAATATGGCATAAAAGCTTTAGAGTGGGCTGCTCTCTGTGGTCTCCACAGTCCTTTGGGTTCCTGGCATCTCTGCCAACCCCGCCTTGCTCAGATAGCAGATGGACAGTGCTCATACTGGATCAGCTCCCACTGCACAGCAGACTTCCTATAAAGCAGGCCACTGCGTGTCAAACTGGGGCTGACTGGCGTTGTGAGCCCCAGCTTCCAGTGGGCGTTTGCAGTTAGAAGCTAGGGGCGACAGGTACAGATGGTATGGCGCTCTAGGGGCGGGGTGGCAATGCTGGATCTTGAACATATTCCCGTCTCTTGTCCACCTTAACAATGCTCCATAAAGAATAAGAGCAACAAGGGAAGTGGCTCCAAATAACTAGACGAACACTCTCTCCATAGTTGGTCTACCCTTGATTTACCTACCAAACTACATGTGAGTATAAAACGTGAGGCTGTTAATAATTTAGCATATAAACTTCTTTCTTTCCCAATGGTTCAGGCAAAATACCAAGTTTAATTTGTCTTCTATAGAGGCCTAATAAATAAGCTTGAACGCGTCAAGTCCACCCCCATTTATAACCACTACATCCCAGGAACATTTTTTAATTTAAAAATTCTTGCCAATTTCACATGATTGAAATTATTTTGATGGGAACGGCAGGATGTTTTTTAAATGGAAAGCAGACATTCCTCCTCAGGCTTTCGTTTTGCATGAGATCCATAATTTAAGCCTGGCATTTGAAAGCAAGTGTATTGCAAACCCCATCTATCCAGGGTTAATTGACTCTTAGAATCTATTTCCAGTGCTCACACTCCTGTCGCCTGAGCCATATCAATATCACTCCATTATTCGGGCAAACAAAACAGTCTGCCCAGACATGACAAACCCCATAATAATTCCTGAACTCCCCCCGCTGCTTAAGAACTCCATCCAGTCCTCGGCGAAACGAGGAGCTGCCGTTGGTTACTACAGGGTGTTCTCCATCTGCTCACCCAGATAAAAGATTCAATTTAATTTGTTTTCGGGAGTCTCGTCGCAATGCTGTTCTGCTGCCCACGAGAGCTACACGCAGCGGAGATGAGAGCAAACAAGCGCCCAAAGGGGAGCGTTACCATTCTTCCTTGTCTAACTCACTCACCAACCAATTAGTGAAACAAAAATAACAAAAAAAAAGAGAAATAAAAAAAGAGGGAAAGGCTCTGACGCTGCTCAGGGTTTCAAGTGCAAGGAAGCTAAGTAGCGGCTATGAATTTGCATTAAACTAATTTAGAAACACAACTGACAGAATGTGAGAAGGAAAACAATCATTCAGCCGCTTCAATCCCAACACAGATTTATTCACATACAAACAATATTACCACAAAATTATCAGACTAACGAAGTGGTTTTATTTATCCTTTACAGGGCCGCCCTGTTTGGGATGTTCCCAGGTTGACATCAATTCCTTTCAGTTTAGTGTCGTACATTAGTCTGTCATCTCCAGACCACTTCCAAATGCGTATTAGTCTGGAATCGCTCCGTTCGTTTTCGATTTCCAAGGGGTGTTGCCGACTGGCACGGACCAAAATGTCTCTGGACGTAACGGGTTAGAGCTTCAACCAATCAGCATTATAATACTTATAATGAACGACGAACAACAGAGGAAATAAAAGCAGCGCGAACATCAATAAACAGGAATTAAATTCATTCATTAAAAGAGGGGCCCCCGCCCGCCTGAGATAATGAGTAAATACATAAATACAATATGATAAGAAATAAAAATAAATAAATAAATAAATTAGTAAATAAAAAATAAAATAGATAAAGAAAGGGGGCGAGATCACATAAAAGCAGATCTATTAAAATGGCTTTTGAGAAGTGACTGATGTTGTTCCAAAGCCGAGGGGCCCTGACAGAAAAGGCCTGGTCACCTTTAGTCTTAAATCTAGACTTTGGAACAGCCAGGAGGGCCCCGCCCGCCTGAGGACCTGAGGCCACCCTGGCTCATACGGGGTCAACATGTGTCATGTAGCTTGGAGTCAGACCCAGAAGCGCTTTAAAAGTAATCAGTTACATTTTAAAATCAATTCTGAACCGAACAGGAGCCAATGGAGAGAAGCCAGGATTGGGGTGATGTGATGTCGTCTTTTGGAGCCGGTGAGAAGCCGAGCTGCTGCGTTCTGAACTAGGTGGAGGCGAGAGAGTGACTTTTGGTTGATACCGGAAAGGAGGGAGTAACAGTAGTCTAGTCGTGAGAAGCACTGGATAGACCTACAACCAATCAGAGCATTGGATAGACCTACAACCAATCAGAGCAACAAAAAGTGTGATGTAGCGCTGGGTAAGTTGGTAAATTAAGCAAATCCTGTGGGAAGTATGGCTAGTACAGCTTTCTTATCAACAAAATACTTTTATAGGAAATAAACCGTCCAGTTGGTTTAATACTGCCACGATAGAGGATTCAACACGTCCACGTCAGCGGCAGCCATCTTGGTAAGGTTTGTTCAAATGGCAGGGTGGCTAGACGTATTCTGCAGAGCAAATGGAACATGAGCTGCAGGTTGGTCTGGTTCCCAGCGTAATCACACATGGATGTAACTTCACATCAACATCGTGTTTGTCAACGATTTGGTCATTTAGCGTTTCAATGTTCTCTGCAAAGGGTATTATAGCGCTCGCTTGAAGAACAGAATTTACAGTAAATAAAACGGTTGGGTTTATTTGTACATCAAATCCTCACAGTATCTTGTAAACAACTTAAGTGATGAATGTTTTGCGGAACATTTGACGGAGTGACAGCTTGGACACATCCACAGTCAGTAAACGAGAGAGAGAGGGAGTTTTGAAGTCCAACACTCCCTCTCTCCCTGACTAACTGTGAACTAGTCACACGCAGGGAGAGGGGACAGAGGCCATCCACAAACAATCTGGGGAGAGTTTGGGATTCGTAAACATTATTTTTGGATCCAAAGACAAAACTTTTGATTTGCATACATTTTAATCACAAATGTATTATACTTTAACTCGCTTTAACTCGCAGTTACTCAGATGCAGGGACGGTATACGGCAAACTGCATTCGAACTGTGCAAAGCAATGTAATTAAAATATACACTCGCTTGACAATTGATAAGCTACGGTACAATAATAAAACCAGGGTTGGGAAAAAAAACCAAGCGTATATTTTAAGAAGAACGTAGGTGTCTTGAGGAAAACGGAAATTAGAAATGAACTGAAAAAATAAGATGTTATTTAAACTTTGGTTAAGCATCTAAGGACTCACCTTGGACTACAACTATGACAGGCGCAGTCATTAGAATATTGCCTTAATTGGGATATAAGTGGATTATTCTCGTGCCTGCAAACATACCCAACGTTGCTATGGGAATCGTCACCTTCTCCTGCTCTCGCATTTTTGGGGATCTGCGTGTGTGGCTGTCGAAACCCGCATCCTCGGCTCTCATCGTATTAAAATGTGGCTTTTAATTAGACGAGCTTGGCGTAAAACAGAGGGCTCTGAATAGATGCTCCTCCTGCTCCCCATCGACCCGCACACGGGACCGCAGTGCAGGAAGTAACACATCGCTGCCTCGAGAAACATTTACACCATAGTGCTCGCTTTGTGTGTGTGTGCCTGTGTGTGTGCGTGTGTGTGCGCGTGCGTGGTGGCATTGTTTCGTATACGGGCCATTGTCTTCAATCAGGCATCAAGGGGTGTTACCGGCCTCAGCCAGGCTCAACCTCCCACAATGCTTCATTAGCGGTGTCTGCGTGTGTTAGATCTCATCTCAGCGATCGAAGGTTCTATCCGGTGCCTCTCCCAGTCCCATTTACCTCGGTGACCAGTCGCATCGTCTGTTCCAGTGACACAAACCGGGCAGATCGTACACAAACACTTGAACACACGTCCCCACAGAGGTGTGTGTCGGGCGGTCGGTGTTCCCAGCATCAGCGTTCGCGTCCCATAATTACGGATGCAGATCGATGTTTGATCGGTGCGTGAACATTGTGGAAGAAATTCTTCTGCAATGATCGGTGAGGTTAATCTGCCCGCTACAAGAAAACAAAACTGGGAATATTCAAAATTATTTATTCTGCAGAATAAAGAGAAAGATTCAGTACTGCTCCAAAGCAGCGCTCGGATCGAACCGATATCATTTCTGAAGACAGCAGGCTTTATACGAGAACGACAGGGTGTGGCTTGGGTCAGAGGTCCCTTACAAGTCGGCGCCCCCCCCCCAACTGTTTCCTTGGGTGCTACCCTCAGTGAAATTCACACCTCACCTGGCAGACGCGGACTGCACGGCAATGCACCTCTGTGGAGTTTCTTCATCTCCATAGAAGGTAAACAGAGCCAAGTGTGATCTGATTCTTTCATGTTAGAATTGACATTGTAGGGAGCAAAAACATTTCTCTTTACATAAACTCTGAGGGGTTCCTGGGGAAACAGAGACAACCCCCCACTCTGGAGGTAGAGGCCTTTGTCCTCATTTAAAATAGTTGATCGTATGCATTTTTCTCTCACAACATTCAGCTGCATACGCCTCGTGACGTGAAGTAATTAAAGGGTCGCCGATCCGCCGCCCTCCTCCCGGTGGCACGTCCAAGTGCCCTCGAGCAAAGGCACCGAACCCCCCCCGACCGCTCCTCGGGAAGTGTATCGACCGCTCACATTAGCAAAACTTATGCCCTCGTTTCCACGGCTCGGGTTACTCAGTGTGCGTGGTGTTGGCTGTTCGGGGAGGGGGGGGAGAAAAAAGAAAAAAAAAAAAAAAAAAGTTGGAAAAGTGAAAACCAGGGGAATCATGTATCAGATGATATAATTATTGGGTGTTATGCTGTCACTTCCCAGAGATCAGGGAGCTGGCTCCTCTGCAGGCTGCGTCATGTAGCCTTGAATAAAAAGGAATATCTGAATATTGATGCGGATGTATATGTGGGACTTTTCTTTCTGAAATCCCGTTCATCGCATGCACAGTATGATACCGTGCACTCGAGAGTTTTACTCTTCCGTCACTTTGTATGGCCATAACCTCAAATATCTTGAAACATTTCTGTTCTTTTTACTGCTGCCGGCAATCCCCGAAGGGGATAAAGGAACCGTGAGCTCCTTTAACGTCCAATTGTGAATCCGTCTTTTGAATCCGGGAATTTATTCTTTTCAACGAGAGTCGGCTCTTTGCTTGACTCATCATCGAGGGAGAAATAAGCAGATGGCAGAATACATATCTTCATCTGACGCGTCACGACACTCGCACAAATTCATTTGTGCGAGTGTTTCCTCAATATGCTCGCCGCTCGTTAAATGGGCCACGTGGTGGATGGCCGTGGGGCTCTGGGCGCCGTGCCCTCTCTAACACAAAATATGTTTGCTTAATTGATAAATGTTATCAGCTAATATGTTGTGACAGGAAATAAATGGCGCTGGTCACGGCAGCTATGTGAAGGTCGGTACTAGCGGCTGACGGTTGATGGTCTAATTGCTTTTTACTGGCCTCACAAGCCATTACAAGCCCAAGGCTGCGGGCTAAAACCAGCTAAATGGGTAATTCTGGCACCCTTACATGCGCGTTAAACAGCATTCACAGCCCGAAATAACCCAGGGAGACGTGCAGCTGGGCATCGGGTTAACCGCTTGGATTTGGCACTAATGGACAGATCCCCTGTGCTACTTATATTTTATTTAGCTTTGTTTAATTGGAGCAAGGTCGTGGGCCGCATGATCGCCGTCTCAGCGGGTTGACACAGGAAATTTGGGGGGCGATACCGCAATCGAATCGAGTCCAACTGGTCAACAAGAAAAGGGTCATCAAGTCGGGCGAAGGTGTTTCATTGCTCGCTTGCACAAACACGCAAACCACGCAACAAGGCGTGTGGGGGGGGGGGGTTGCACTGTGTAAATAAACGCTAGGCTGTTCCATCAGACCAAAGATGGTCAATAGCGGCAGTTCAGCGAGGGCCGCCACCTGCTCAGCTACACTCTTTAATTACACACCCATTGATTGGTCAGGATGTCGATAAGGCATTTGAGCGGCTTCGACCTGCTTATATTAGCACGAGGCGCCGAATGGTTGATATGTGCGCGGCGTATGTATTTACTCGGAGGTTTGTTGCCTCTCGCACTTTGATTACGTGTGCGGGGCCCGGTGAAAAGACAGCGATCGATGCGAGCGCTCGGTTACTCTGCGCCTCGCCTCCGTGACAGATGGATGTCTCTGTTCTGCCGTTCCAAACTAGGTAATCCATCAGAAAAAACAAAACAAAAAAAAAACAAAAAACCAACAACCATTCCTCGTACTCAAATTAAATCAGGACCGATTGAATTCATCGAGCGGTATTGAGGGCCAGTCCGGCTTCTTTCTCCTTTCAATCCCGTGCCCGGAGGGACGCCCGCACACTGCGCCGGGCCGTAGCTGAGAGCCGCTTGCAGGGGGAGTCCCTCCATCGCCTCGGTTCCGGCCCACGAACGGTAAGCTCCGACGGGGGCGGTGCCGCCAGAGCGGGCCGGGCGGCGAGCACGGAGCGTGAGCTGACTGACGCCGGGTTAATTGGCTTGAACCCGGCCCTGGCGCTGCGCGGGCGCGCCCGTCCGCTCAAACCGCGATCAAGGGTAAAGGCATTCATAGCAATAAAAGGACCCAATTGTTGGTGGAGCTTAGCAGCACTATATCAGGGTTGGTTCTATTAAAACACAACCTGCATTGTACTCCATTGTACTGAGCCCGGTGCCAAGCAGGAGTGCGAGTCTCTACGCTTAAAGAGTCTGGATGGCACCGCTGCCTCGAGTGTAAAATAACGGGATTGCTTTCACTTTATTCACAGCACTACCTTCAAAAGAGTTACTCCACCTGCTCCTTTTAGTGGCACGTGAGGGCTCCATTAAAGCATCAGAGGGTTGAATTTTATTCTCACTGTAACGCCGCCTTTCAAAGGAATTCCTGTGGGGGACGGGAAAACAGCGGCACTGATAAAAGCAGAAACATGAAAGCGATACCAGGAATATATCCCTGCGCTGGGAGAGTCGGCGGCTTTGTATTAAACAAACAAAAAAAAAAGGGAAACGTCGGCATCCCTTCAGCCGCCGTCGGGGCGGGAGGCGACAGGGGGGCGGGAGGCGACGGGGCGGGAGGCGACGGGGCGACGGCAGCTGACAATTTCAGGGGGGTCCGGCCGGCGGCCCTCCTGTTCCGCTGTTTGCCGCGTTTACTTTTCCCCCTCGGGCATCGTCCCCGTCTTATCACCGGGCAGCACGCTGACATCAAAGGCTTGCTGGAGTCCCCCCCCCCGATCCAAATGGGACCCCCACCCCCCACCCACCCCCCCCGGCCACCCTGGACTCCCTGGACTCCGTGCACGGATCCCTCATCGCATCAGTGACCAACTCTGAAACCAAAAATTCACAGCGGTAAAGTAAACAACTAAATAATTTATTAACTGAAGGATTTCACAGCAAACTCTTATCACAACACAGTCGTCAAGTCGAAATGACACTTAACCCTTTGAGTACATTGAGGTTGGAGAGTCCGACATGGAGAACAATGGACAGACCTGGGAGTGTGTGTGTGTGTGAGTGTGTGTGTGTGTGTGTGTGTGGGGGGGGGGTTCCTCTATCAAAAAAACAGAGAACAAGCACATTAGGATCTAGACGTTCCCCAAAAACAGCTTCTTCTTAAAAAGTGAGACATTAAAATAGAAACACGATGCTTCTTCTTTTTTTTTTTTTTTTTTTGGATAATTTTCTAATAGGAAATGAATCAAGTACATTATCATTTTCAACATTTCTTTACATCATGTACACACTTTTATTCTCTGCTTCCAAGACAAGATTTTCAGTCGAGTTCGCGGAGATGCCGAAAAGGAAAATGTCCCGGTTGGCATGGTGATTCCGGGTTCTTTGTCTGTTATGGCAGCCTGCCCACAGAGGTCGCCGACCTGGAGTCACGTCCCCAAAATCACCTCGTCGCAAAGACATTGTTCTTTTTCGGAAACTGGGCAGTAGCGGAAAAAAAAAAGTGAAAGCTGGTCAAATCCATAACGCAGACTTCTGCACTGTCACGCTGAGCGGTGGACATCAAACCGTGGCAAATACTAAAAGGGTTAAGGCAAGAATGAAAAAAATAAACAGTAAAAATCATTTACAAAACAATAGAAATGTTGCCCTACTCACATATCGGCTAAAGGCACTATGAGGAGCTTTGCAATATTTACGTTTCTGTATTCATGTTTTTTTTGGGTTTTATTTTTTGGGGGGGGGGCATCATTATAACCGACAGAACAATTTGAGGCTGTCGGTGTTAAATAGCAATTTCTATGCAATGGCTCCAGACGCCGGCCACCAGGTCGGACCCTCGGCTACTCCGGTGGATGGAGTCACAGTGTAAGGTAAACAATATCAGGTCGTTACGTCGCGTCTCGCAAACAGCCGCCGTTCAGCAGCTCGGCTGCGTGTCCGACGTAGTCCCTCAATGCAAACACACGCGGCATCCATCGGGGGGCTGACGGAGCTCCCTGCGAGAGCTAATGGAGCTGGAAATATGTTCTTATCGCTTTCATCCCACAGCTGTTGCTAATGTCCCAGAAAATAGAAACTACTCATAGTGCCTTTCACGCCTGTGTCCTAAAAAGCTGTGGCGGTGTGATTTACTCATAAAGACTTCCTCTCTTTACAGAATCCTTCACTTTACACAATATTTACAGCAAAACGGAACCCATCGCACAAAAAAGATTATTCACTTAAATCCTGACGAGTTAATCATGAACACACTGTGCTTCAAAAAGAAAAACAACAACAAAGGACAGAAATGTTGGGCTTATCATATTGTTGTCGGTATGTAAAATCATTTACACATAGAAATAGTGTTCAATCGAGGCTTTAATATTTCCTGTGAAATACGGCAGCCTGAAAACCTTGTGTTGGATGTTCGTTCTGCACAATGTCTGTTTTCCCGGTGACACGGTCAGAATTGCTGCGGTAGGTTGCGATGGAATGCAGATACGGGTACTTGATTTTTCATTTTATTCCCCCCTCTCCCCACAGTTGACAGTTTCAATTTCTACAAGAGGCCTCGTGATAACGGTGTGGAACGCAGAGATAGTTGGTGAATCAACAAACGGCAAGAAACAAAAAAGACCAAATAAAAACCTGACCCGTTGAGCCTGCCTTTTGTCCTGCCCTGAAGTGGGCAAGCCTGCTGGGTTCATCAACAAGAAAATATTAATGGGGGAAACAGAAGAATTCATCAAACAACCTTCAGTGACGAGAACGGACGGACAGAGAACAGACAGGGTGGACGGGTGGTGGTGATCAGCTCATGAGTAACATGCAGGGAAATGGAGAGGAGGGAAAAGGAGCGCGGAGTCGGGGCGAAAGGGAGCAGAGAGGACGAGGGGAGCGACGGAAGTGAGGATGCATGGACCGTCGCGGAAAGAGCACTGGCAACTTCTGCCTTAATAAGCCTGGCCGTATGTAAACAGGCGTGACCCCCTGTGACCTCTGGCATTCTCACATTCAGGCCTTAATTATCTCCAATCTCCCGGTCACTTCCCCTGTCTCACCGCTTAAAGGATATCCACACTAATATGGCGCCTCAGCACCAGGGAGCTCTTCCGCCGGGTCGCCCAGCCGCCGAGCGCCACCCGCGGGCTGAGAACCGGAGGTCACCGCTGCTGGACTGGCTCGAGCTGCCCGTTGAGCTGCTCGGGCAGGTGATTCGCGCTGGCCGGCAGCAACCTGTTTGGCGCCGTTCCTCTGGCTCCAACGGTCCACTTTTTGGCTGAGACGCCCGTCGGAGAACTTTTAGAGACGCGGCAGACAGAGACCGGGTGACACGCAGGCGAGAGGCAGGCTAACATCGACGCCCGCACGAGAGGCTGCACATTTTCATGGACGCGACTCGTCACACTTGGCTGGAAGAAGCTCCGGAGCACCCGAGGAAATGTGGTGAAATGGAACACGCAGGTAGAACAATGCACAGTGGCCGTGGCGAGAGCGAGTGAGCGGACTGCTGAACGGGTCTGGGTCTCCTCCAGTGACACTGAGTCATTAACGCACAAGCTCCCCCAACTCATTAGGGGTCATCAGAGCCCGACTCCCCACCTTAATGCTCAGCAGTCTCTCCAGAATGTGTGTGTGTGTGTGCATGTGTGTGTGTGTGTGTGTGTGTGTGTGTGTGTGTGTGTGTGTGTATGTGTGCGTCTGTGTGCGTGTGTGTGTGTGTGCGTGCGTGCGCGTGTGCGTGCACGCGCCCAAGCTCGGGCACATGCATGTGAGTAGGAATCCAAAGGTTAAGAGCTGTCACATGGAATGAGAGCGGCGGTCCAGGAAGGAGCAGAGTGGAGGAGGAGGAGGAGGTCTTCCCGAGGAGTCTCTAGTTGTTCTGAAGACATTCTGGGTCTACCGAGCAGCAGACGTTCCCATTCTGAACACACAGGGTTTGGAGGGATAGAAAGGTTCATTATTAGTAGTCAGTACATGCTGCGCACTCAGGTTTCTGCATGTGGGAAGCTACAGCAGACCTCTGTATTCTGCCTTGGTTATCTTCAGGTGTATATGTGTGTCGCTGGGGTTATTTGTATGCATGTAAACCTTCCATGCCTCATGCGAGTGACTGGTTGTTGCAGAGTACGATGCCCAAGATGGTGACTCTTGCCTACCTTACACATACAGGTGGTGCAGGGCGAGTTGGTCATATGCCACGAGTCACCGCTGAGGCGGCTGACGCCGGCAGGGTCTTGGCATGTCTGCCTGATGTCATAGGAAAGGTTGTCGGCCAGACAGGGGTCCGTGACGCAGCGCGGGCAGCACTCGCCCTCCGCCACGGCCGTGTACTCGCACGTCAACACAGGGCACGCCAGTGGCCAGCACTCCACCTCTCCCTCCTTGAGACAACAGAGAAACACGCACACCAAAGAGGGTCAAGAGAGAAAGAACCTGTGCTTCGCAAAGGGAAATTGTTCTGGTGATAATAAGGTTGTTTTTGGGATTTTATGGAAGGTATTAACAACCTCATCCCACCCAAAGCCCTTTTGGGCAGAATGTCGGTGTGATTCACTTTCATTGATCCAATATTACATGAAAAATGTTTCCATTATAGGTCCTCAGTATATGTGCAAGCTAAGAAAATATTGATGCAGTGTCTCTAGATAGTCTGGTGTCACCTGGTGTCAGCCAGTCATTCCTACTTTTATCTATTTCAACACTGTCTTTTGTTTGGATACCTGGATAGTGTCTTTTGCAAGCTTTGTGGTGCTGTGTACGGTGTATTTCCGTGCGTGGCCGTGGGGACCCAGGAGACTCCAGGGACCCAGCAGCTGCAATTAGGTGTTCAACTCACACCCTGCAGAGGTGTGAGGACCGTTGCCACGGCAGTCGGTGCCACATGTCTAATTAGAGAGGTGGTAATTACTAGAGCCGTCAGCAGAAGGCCACGGCAGAGTATCTCGTAGATGCACCTGAGACCGTAAAGATGCACACATGCGCGCTTCCACACAAAAGGAAAAGCGGGGTGAAACGATAATTGCAGGCAGACACAAAGCTATGCTGCTTTCCAGGCCTTGCCTAGGCCACTTTAGATCTCACAAAATATGTCTGTTGCTTACATTGGTATCATCATTGTATTGGTGGTGGCAGTTCGGGGCAGAGGGGAGCCCCCGGGCATGTCAACATGGAACAGTGGTCGACTGAGGTTGCTGGGCGTGGGGTGTAGAGGACCTGCTTCAACGAAAGATTGGCGAAGGAGGGTGCATGCTCGGTAACCTCAGTGCAATATTTGCGCTGGCACTTTTGGCTGTTGGCGTAGCTCAGTACCAACTCAGCCATTTGGAGCTGTTCATGGAGATTGATGAGGGCTCTACTTGAGGTTCTCTCCTTGAAGCATATAGGGACAAGTGTGTGACGCCCCCTAATTATCAATTTGTTTAAGGAAAACCTTTTGCAACCATTTAGGTTCATACGAGCTGTGCTGGAACGAAATCCAAGAATACATCATCATACATAACTGAATGGCTGAAAATGTATTTCACAGTTTGTGTGTGTTTTTTTTTTTATATAAACATTCAAATATATACATTAAAGGTTGTCTGAGCCACAGATTCATAAAGGAATGTGTTCATGGCACAGCGGGAACAATTATCGAGGAAGCTTTCTGTCATCAGTATGGATCCTTCAGATTATAAATCACAAACCGGTCGTTTTCTGCGCTCTATTTCCAGACGCAGTATTCTTTGTTTGTTATTTAATGTCTACTTAATGTTTCAGCCAACATGAGTGGTGGCTGAAACACCTTTCATTCCGCTGCTCAGCACTTAATTTCTCATTCAATTTATTTGGTATTCTGAGAGGACATTAAATGGTACAACAGCAAAGCTGAACAACCGCGGCGCCACTGATTTTGGAGTTGATCATTGTGGATAAGGGAAGGAATTGGGATATAATTTGGAATTCATTCATCAGAATGACAAATAACAGAAAACTCAGGGACGCATGGAGCGAAGAGTGCTGAGCTGAGTGCGGCAGCCACGTCCAGGCCTAGAGCTCTGAATTCAATCGGTTTGCCAGCGACAGCGCAATTTATGCATGAGCCATTACGCCTTTGTCTCATAATATTTGGACTGGATAGAGGGTGGTAGTGCAGTTCAGCGTCTCCCGCAGTTTGTAGGTAAATCAAGGAGACCGCTCTGCACACAACGGCGATGGCTAGAAGGAAACAGCACAAACAAACAGCTGCCTCTACAGTAAATGTGTGGTCTGCGTGTTGTGACACTGGGCATTTCCACAACATGGTGCTCAGTCAAACATCGAATATAACATTTCCAATATGACTAGTTTCTTCATGCAACATTATTATTATTATTAATAGTATTATAATTATATCACAATATTTTCAAAATGTAATAACACTATCGCCAAGAGATGTTTGAAAGATTCTCATGAGTATTGAAAAGTATAGAATTAATATATTTGCCTGTTTTTGAAAATATACGTGGAATCCTTGTATGTCCTTGAATGTATTTTATACACGTTTGTGCTATAGGGGTCAAATATCCTCTATCTATCTATCTGTCTATCTGTCTATCTGTCTATCTATCCATTCATCTATCTATCTATCTATCTGTCTGTCTGTCTGTCTGTCTATCCATCCAGTTAATATATACAGAGATGCAGTGTAGGACTGTACAGGACAAACAGGTGTTTACAATTGTTGCTAATATTTACAATAATTACGCAGCAGAACAGTGACCAAACACGCGCGTCAACAGGAGACTGCACCAGGAACCCAGCTCTGTATTACTGTCTGGGGTGTGACATGAAGGTGTGTGTGTGTACGTGTGCGTGTGTGTGTGTGTTTGTGTGCGTGCGGTTCCGTGCTGACCATGCAGTGGCACTGGTGGCAGCCGTAGAGCCAAGACCCGCCGCTGCGGTAGAGTGTTCGTCCGTTCTGGTCCAGGCACCGGCTGCTCGGTCGCTTGTCGCAGCTCGGACAGCAGCTCAGGTTCTCGTCGGGGTCTCCGCAGTTGCAGGGTCTCCTCCTGCAGTACGTCTGGCCGTCCTAGCCGCCCAACGAAGACAGAGAGCGGTTTGATGTAGACGCCCCAGAGTCAGCGGCGTGACGGCTATTTTAGGGCGGAGTTAATATCCAAAATAGCAACTCCCTGGTTTTTGTATTTTTTCAAGCAGTATATTACAAATGAAATGACCGTTAGGAGGGTGACCTCTGATGACAGGATGACATTTTTAACATAGGTTTGAAGGGAAACAAATGATGGCTAGAAGATTGCCGTTTTATCTCTGTATGTTATCTGAAATGTGCAAAAACAATTACAAGTCATCGTTTTTGGATCGGTGGTTCTGCCCTGTGGTGTATGTATTTCGGGGCACGATACCACGACGCCCCTAGTTGTCAGTATACTCAACACAAAGTGTACTCATGATGTTACAGCGAGGGAGTGAACCAGAAAGTTTAACTCTGACCCTGACCAACCCAACCGTGTGATATCTGGATGAATCAGACCGTTGTTCAGTGGGTCAGGGTTCAGTTTGACCCTTCCTGCCCCCTTCTCCTTTCCCTGTTTCTCTGTGAGTATTCCGACGCCACCAGTGCAACACGCCGGTGCTTTCCATAAAGTCCAATGCAGAGGAAACCCATCCGCACACGCTCGTGTCTTGCGCTCTCCTCACAGTGAGTTTTTTATGGTCCATTTTACTTAGCATGCCTGGCAAGCGGCTCGTCTGGGGAGTAGAGTGTAATGACAGTGTAAAAACCTCATATAAAATGGCTGTTAGAAAATGTATGGGAGCTGTTAAAATATCCTGCATACCATTAAAAGGGCGATACACATCCGATGTTTTATCGCCGCGTACTGACTATCCCCAGTAACCGCTGAGTCTAATATCCCTGGACCTTAATGGTGTTGGTCTTTACGGTTACGGCCTTGCCGTTCTGCAAAACCAGCAGCGAGACCTCAACTACGCCAGAACACTGAGTTTAACTTTCCTTCGAACCAAAATGGCAGCCTCAAAGTTCAGGGCAAACCCATTTGGACAATTTTTCAATTTTTCAATTGTTTTCAAATGTTTTTCGTATCTTATCTTAGACGCTCCCTGCACTCATCAGGGCAGCCATAACCAAAAGAAATGTGATCCACCGCTCAGCTGAAGCACAGAGCCTCCACCCCAGCAGCAGAGCCACAGCAGTGCGAGTTAATAAGTTACCAGAGATATAAGCCAAAATGCGGCAAAGAAAAAAAAGGAAAAAAGAAAAAGGAATTAAAAAACGACGTTAAAGAGTCTGAAGCCTTGAGACATCTTCCACCAGAAATAGGTCTGCGCTGCCTGGTGTTTACTGCGCTCTCCCGGAGCGAGTCTCATCAGTCGAACCGCGGCGTTGCTGCCGAGCGCCGGGACCAGAGACCTTCCTTCAATACATCCGAGGGGGAGAAAATGATTCAGCCCGACGCCTTGGACGGCTGATACCGGTAATAACAAATAACAGGTAAAGGTCATGAAGGTGCCTCTGTGCTGCACCAAACATTAGAGAACATCTTTACAAAAAAGTAAAAACTCTGCAGGAATCTGTTCAGACAAAACCAACGGAATATCACAACGATAAAAGAGGAAAGTCGAACAAAAAGCAGTGCGTTGGTAATAATCTAAGTGTTGTTGGCAACACTGACCGCCTTCCTCTCCAGCTGTCCGTCTCACTGTTAAATAACAGATGGCCACTTATAGGATCGGAATACGCAAACACAAATTAACAGCCACCCATAAAAATGTCCAATATCAACATTTGGGGACAAATCTCCGGCCTCTCTGAAACTGGATGTTTGCCAATGACATGAATAAACAAGCACAACAGTATCACCCTCGAATCAGTCCGCGTGAGCGCTCCAACTTCATCGTATCCGTATGGTTTATATCGGGAAAAATTGGTGTTAATTCATTATCAGTGAGGTGTGTGTGTGTGTGTGTGTGTGTGTGTGTGCGTGCGTGCGTGCGTGGGTGGGTGGCGGTACCTTGCAGGAGCACACGGCACAGTGATCGAACCCCGGCCTCCAGTCCTCGCCGTTGCGTCGCACCCGCGCCTCCTGGGGACAGTCGCCGCTGCAGCCCGGCCCGGACGCGCACACGCAGTCGTACCCGCCGGGGAGGTTGACGCACACGCTGTCGTTCCAGCAGGTGTGCGTCTGCAGGCTGCACTCGTCCACGTCTGAAAGCACACGGAGCCGGGGGGCCCGTCAGCGCCGGTGCCGAGGGGGCCGAGGGGTTCCGCCCCGGACGTCGCCCCCCTTCCCCCTCGGCGGTAAAACCTGTGACTGAGCAGGGGCGACCGCGCCCCCGGATGACCTTTCCTCCTTAACTCGAAGGCATTTTGTCGGCCGCTCCCTCTGAAATCCTCGGTTGCAAAAAGGTTCAGTTCTGAAGCGGATCTTTAAAGTCGTTTGAGGCCGACGAAGATAATGAAGTGACTTGAAAAGAACAATTAACACAAACAGATGTGAAGCTGTGACACCTCTCCTCTGCCTTGTGGCTTTTGCAGGGTTGTTTGAGTACTTTAATTGCATTTAACAGTACTTGCAGACTTTGACTTATGTCAACGTGGTACTTTACGAGAGTCGTTCTGTGTCAGGGTATTTGTTCTACTTGCAGTAAGTGAAAGGTCCGAGAACTTCTTCCATGAATACATGAATTTAACGATTTTAACGTCAAATGTTGAGCAGCCTCCATAGAAATCAGTTGTGAACCTGTGAAAGAGAATAAAATGTGGATTCCTCGTTTTAATATTTCACACCTAACAGAATGAAGGGCATACGTGTCCCCCCCCCCCCCCACTGGAAACACCACATTCACCAAGTCATTCACATCCAACAGAAAGAATTTAGGATTAGATAAAGTATTATATATAAAGCTGACATAGATAATGTTGCAGTAACAGTATATATATGATTATATACAGTATATTGTGTATAAAGCTGACATAGATAATGTTGCATTTACAGCATATATATGATTATGTAAAATATATTATATATAAGGCTGACAAAGATAATGTTGCAGTAACGGTATATATAACAGAATGAAGGGCATACGTGAAAAAACAAAAAAACAAAAACCCCACTGGAAACACAACATGCACCAAGGGTTCAAAAACCTTCCACAAGCCCTTTGAAAAGCCCACACTGCGTCCTTTGTTTGACGACACACCAAGCACCTGTGAGAGTCCTGTAAGTAGAGGTGATCAACCCTCCCACACGGCGGTGCGACACCCGCCGCCCGGAGCCGCTTGGCAGCGCCAAACCATCCAGAAGTACGAGCACAAAGGGCTTTTAAAAAAGCAATTTGTGGAGCCTGTGTGTGTGTGTGTGTGTGTGTGTGTGTGTGTGTGTTTTTTCCCTCGCCTTAACTTTTAATTGTGTTCTCGGCGGCAGTGAGTGATGAGAGTGCAATCTGGGAGCAGAGCTGGCCGGGCTCGGAGTCGGGGCTCCCCGCGACACGCCGCTGAACACACACCCTAATTGGTCGCCGCATCGAGGGGCGCCCGACCGGACGGGAGGAACACAGCTCTGCCCGCGAATTTATTGTGATGGCAACGAATCATTTGCATACTCCAAACCAAATCCCCCATCAGCGCGACGGACATCCCTCCGTCGCTGAAGGATTAAATGCTTCTCATGAACCTCCCGGACGCGCCGGGCGTGAAAGACGTGCGCCGGCTTCCACGGGAGCAGAGGGACCGGTGTGGGCCGACGCCGGGCGGCGGAGACGCTCGAGGTGCGGTCGCTCACGCACGCACACACACACACACACACACGGGGTCCGCACAAGACGAACAGTCGCCTCTGAGGACGCATTTGTTGGTAATTAAGTGAGCTTCAGAAAGCTCAGTTTCTCATTTTAAACTGTGCTTATGGACAGCTTATGGACAGACAAGTATAGATACAGAGAGTGCACGATCACGCCAGCAGACAGTGGGAGTTTGAGGAGCATTATCCTCATCTTTATGCACAATCTGTTTACTTAAGCCACCTGTCCCTCCCGGGGCGTCGGGATAATAAATGTGTTGAGATGCAGCCGTTCAGCCCTCAGACAGGACAATAAAGCAGAGGCACCGCTGCTGCGGCAGAGAGTCCTGACACGCCGTCATGCACCACAGCGTCAACAACTAAGTATGACAAAGCATCGCAGCGTGACTCGATACAAATTAACATCACCCAATTTTAAAAGTGGTAATCTGTTCGATTATTTTGGTGAAAAAAAAGAAAAGAAAGAAAAGCTGTCACTTTTTAAAGAAACAGCCATTCATTGTGTTTGTTATGTATGTACAGTTTACCAACCGGAGAAACACACGAATCCGGATGTAGCGAACTATCTTTTGGAACAACACAAACACAAAAATGCATGAGAACAAAATGCATCCCTCAAATCGTGACCGGGGCCTTTATTTACCTCAACTGCAGAGGGTACCAGGTCTTTATTAGAAGCAGGCTTAAATCAGAGGCAGGCTTTTATATCTAATCCCCACTGCTTAGTAAGTATATTTGAACATATTTTAGCATGAATTTTAAATCAAAATTCCGTCTGGGTGCCATGCCATGCAAACACATGCATGGTGAAAATAGAGAGCCAGCAACTACCCTAAAAGCCACACTTGTGGTGGTAGCCGACGGGGGAATTACAGTTTTCCGAGTTCGCCCTGAATGCACCACTTCCTGCTTGGAGCGCTGGAGAGCGAGAGCGCTCAGGGCTGGGCATTTACCCGAAGAAGCGCAGAGGTAGGAAACGGAGTAAATTAAATACATCTACAATTAAAACACACTATTTTTATTTGCTTTGTTTGGGGGCAGAGCTCCGCACCGAAACAGCGTGCGGAACAGCTGTATTTGAGGTAGGTTGTATTTTTTTGTGGAGACCACGCCCCCGGCATTTATAAGAGGCCCGCTTTTTAGTTGGCTAGCGCTTTATATTTGAGGAAAAACGGTATTCAACAAACATGATACACCCTGCAACCCAACGTGAAACATGTGACAAAATCAGCACCACAGAGCAACACAACAGATTGTCAGATTGGTCGTCTGAAATTCCTTCCTAATAAGATTCCCGAAACGCCACGAGACAACAGATGCTGTAACATGGAACACGCCAACACGGCAAAACGCCGCCGAACACGTTAACACAAAACACGATGCCAGAAGATTTAGAACCGACAGCGAGAGCTATCTCCCCTCTCTAACAAGCATCCCTGCACAGAATCGCTGAGGGAAACATTTCGATTTTTTTTAGGATCCAACGCGCATCAGTTGCTATCAAAAGCGACGCCGTTTCATTGGCTCTGAGCCAAGAGGCAATCAACAGCTACATAGAGATCGTATTAAAAAAGTCTGTATAAACAAGCAATTATATCACAACTGCATAAAAAACAACATTTTCACACATCCACCTTTCTATCATCTCTTGGAATATTTTTCAAAATCGAGTATTGAACAAATAATGGGACAATTTAAGTCTACACAGCCATGGACGTCACACCTGCTGCAGGCACTGAAAGGCACGTGTTTAAAGCGTCGCATTGGTCGGTGCAACTTTAGTCCCTCTGCAGCCTCCAGCGGGAGACGTGTCTCCGTTTTTTTTTCTTTTTCTTTTTTCTTTTCCCAAGCGCCGGTTGACCGAACCCGTTCGACTCCCTGACGCGCTTCTGTGGATCACACCACATGACGAATCAGTCCTGGGTGCGAGCGTATGACAGGTCGTCGCCCCGCTTAGTGCACGGACGCAGACAAAAATACGCAGTGGGATGGCAGACGCTGTCCCCCGGGCGGTTCCTTTTCGTTTCCCTAATCCCTCTGGTGAAGACCACCCCCCGACGTGGCTGTCGCGCACGCCTCGAGTTAAATTTACGACCGCCGGCGAGGTTAACCCGGCAGCGCCGTGAGCCGGCTTCACCCGCTCATTACCGCAGACTTGTTCTGACTCAGAGAGGCTGTTGCTGGGATGTTGGGGAGGGAGAAAATCCTGTTAAATTGTCATTCATACTTATTTCCCCCCCGTTGGCTGCAGGACCGGGACTCAACAGTGTGTGTGTGTGTGTGTGTGTGTGTGTGTGTGTGTGTGTGTGTGTGTGTGTGTGTGTGGGGGGGGGGCTTTATACAAACATGTAAACACACAGGAAGCGCAAACCCAACATGCATGTCAGGATGCACACACACACACACACACACACAGACACACACGCAATTCTACTTTATAAACGTTGCAAAGTCAGAAGGAGTGATACCAGTAACATTTTCTCCTCACAACGCAAACTCACGTCCTAACGATTGTTTTATGAAAATCATATTTCGAGGTGTGAACATCTTTGTCCGAAGGCTCTTCTCAAATAACTCCAATACCCACATTAGGGTACAACTACTGCTGCGCGTGACACCGACGATGCCGAATACTGCGTACCATTTATACCTGTGCAAAGTGGATGTTGGTTCAGCTAAGGCAACATGACGGCACCAAAGAGCTTTATTTATAGCCGGTGCGGGTGGGGGCGTTGTCGTAGCACCATCTGCGGCAACATGGTGTCTGAACCGTACCTGCACGGCGGCGGCGAGGGGGTTAATATTTCATCACATGATTAGCTCGCTCACTGTGCGCTCTGCCTCCCGAGTAATCCCACGGGATGGGAGTCGTCAGGCACGGCGCCTGGTGGGATATTATAGGATGTCATAGTCTTACCTCTCTCTCACATTTGACCTTATCCCATTTTTTATTCTTTTAGCCTTTCCGTCTCCTTAGTACTACTCTCTTTTTAAAGTTCAGTAGGATTCACATCCAACAGAAAGTATATAGTATTATACAGTATATAAAGCTGACATAGATAATGTTGCAGTACTAGAATATATATGACCCACCACAGCTAAACTTGCCATCTCGCACATTTCTAAAAAGGCCAGGAGCAGCCAAATAAGTTGAACAAAAACTTTCTTGAAGGAAAATTCGATTTTTCCAGATTCGTGTTCCTTTGTGTTTTTTGTTTTTTTTAATCTCTCAACGTATTTTCAAAACCGAGTTTGATTTATAAATAGTAAAAAAATGTTAAACAGTGGAGTTTAATATTCCCGTTAGATTAGGAGCGGGTGGAGCTTCCTCCCCCTGCTTCACGTAATCCATAACGATACGCAGAAGAACATTTTGACAGACAAGTGAGATGCAACAGCTCCGTGCTGCGCTTTAACCGTCTGTTTACGGAAGTGACGTAGGTGCCGTTTCACAACAGTGGCTCCGTGTGTGTAAAAGTAGTACCATTTAAAAGTTGAACTCTATCAAAACGGTTTCACATTGTGACTTCACTTCACATGGAATATGGAGGAATGATCTTCACCTGGAAGGTCTCTTTAAAGCAAACCATCGATCGTCATTGTTCAGCGCTCTTCAGCGTCGTGGTAAGTAACGGGAATATTAAACTCCACGGTTTAACATTTTTCCACTATTTATAAATCAAACTCGGTTTCGAAAAAACGTTGAGAGATAAAAAAACAAACAAACACAAAGGAACACGAATCTGGAAAAATCGAATTTTCCTTTTTTTCCAACTTATTTGGCTGCTCCTGGCCATTTTAGAAATGCGCGGTGGGTCACATATATGATTATAAAAAGTATATTGTATATAAAGCTGACATAGCTAATGTTGCACTAACAGTATATAACTGATTATATACAGTATATTGTATATAAAGCTGACATAGATAATGTTGCTTTTACAGTATATATATGATTATGTACAGTATATTATATATAAGGCTGACATAAGTTCTTAACTCTGTTTTAAGTGAGCCTGTCTCTCGCTCTCTGTAACAGACGGAAGGAACATGACAAACCCTCGGACGCTCGCTGTGGGCCTGACTCTCGTTCCTCATAAATACTTCATTTGACAGTGCGCATCATGTGTGTTCCAGGGAGAGGCCGTGGGTTTTCAAGGTAAAGTGAAAGGAACGCCGCTCAGCCTCCCTGAGGGGCTTGACCCACACACAGAGATCCCCCTCCTCCCACGTCACCCCACCCTGTAACCAGGTCGGATAAAAGCAGAAAAGCCGACGGCAACCAGCGCACCGCTTGGGACGGCGCTCGTGAGAGCCACGGGGGGTGCGGAGCAGCGGGACGGAGATGTGAGGAGGTTGGCGAGCGGCAAGAACGTAGGACATTTTAAGATGCTTCCTACACCTCCTGCACACCTCAAGTCATTAACCCCCAATAACACTTCCAGCTCCAGAAATCTAGGTGTCGTTATTTAACACGATAACACATTCCAGTCATGTCACAGGGCTCTGCAAAATACCTAAAACTTCTCTCAAAAGTTTTTTCGTCTCCCAAGTTGTTAGAAAGTGTTACACCTCAAAAACTATGCAGCCAAACGACTCAGACGAACCAATAAGAGAAGAGACATCATCTCAACCCTAGCTTCCTGTCAATGGATCTGACTTCATCGGTCTAAGGCATCATCAGGTCCTTGATAACGGTAAGAGACTTAAATTCAGAGGAATCCTTGAGGTAATCAGGACCTCAAGGTTCTGGAAGGACCGAAATGTCATTTTAAAAAAAACACAATTTTAGGCAGATCTACTGTTTGCAAAACACTTTGTGACCTGGTTTTTGAAAGTTGCTATATAAATAAACTTATTATCATTTCAATGCACCGCCCTTGCATGACTGTACGTAACAAATAAAGAAACCTTGAGTGTCTCCACACGAGGTGCTCACCCGTGCAGGAGCTGCCGTCCAGCAGGTAGGAGCCATTGTCATGGAAACCGCTTCTGCACTCGCAGTGGTACCAGCCCGGGAGGTTGGCACAGCGGGAGTGGTTGTGGCAGTCGATCAGGCCCTCTGCACACTCGTCGATATCTGCAGACGGAAAGGGGCAGCGCCCGCACACACGCACACAGACATAAACACACACAGACACACACAGACACACACACACACACACACACACACACACACACACACCAGTGAACTACTTTGGGAAAAACTTGAAAACTTTTGTTCTTCCATTTCAAATTGTTTCCCTCTTTGGTCTGTGCAGGTTTAAGGAGAACTATTTTTTCCATCATCGGCACTCGCTCTGAGTGATTGGCATCAGAACATTTTTTAATTGATCCAGGATTGAGCCTCATCCGATCTCTCTCTCTCTCTCTCTCTCTCTCTCTCTCTCTCTCTCTCTGCCCACGAGCCTGTGGGTCTGCTGTAAAACCTCTCTCATCCATTATGCATGGGGTGAGCTCTGCGCCTCCTCTGCCGCTCCGCTCTTCTTTCCCCGTGCAAAGCTCAGCTGTAACTCCGGCGCTCTGGGCGAGTTGCGACGCTCCGCGCACGTGCTTCGGCCTGCGGGGCTCGGCCCGATAACTTGGCTGTCTGTCTGATTATCGATCGTCGGGGGCTCATTAGCGGCGCTGGACCTGTCGCTCCGTCCACAGGCCGCTGAATTTATTTCCTCCATCGCACCCAGCGTTAGTGACAAGAGTGCTTTTTAATAGAACACGTGGCTTTGATAGAAGGATAGTCTATTGATGTGAAGTGGGTACGTACACTCTGTTACCCTTCATTCATATGCATTCCATCTTCATGAACCGTCCGATTTTGCTGCCCGTGAAGGAAGGGTCAGACCCGCTGGAGGGTCTCACAGCCGGCTCGGGGCGGCCCCCGCAGTCAGCCTCCCTTTAACCCCGGTGACCGAGATCTGGCGGCTCGTCAGAACTCTCCACCGGCTCCTGTTCCGAGTGCAGCCATCAGTCGCCCTGTGAGACTGGGGGGGGCTAACAGCTGCCAGAACCACTAAAACATCACACCGGCCCGGCTGCACCGCGCGCCATTCAACTTGGAGTTTGACTAACAAAGCGGGCTGCGCTGCCCGTGGGGGGAACGTGCCGTCCATACCAAAAAAAAGCCACGAGTGAGACTGCACAATACAGAAAGGTATTTGGGCCAGAGGCTAAGATTAAAGCCATGATATATTCTGAGAATAAACAACATTTGGAGAATAAAGATGACATTTCAAGATTAAAGATGAAGTACTACGGTGAGATTAAAGTCAATTTTGGAACACGGTGGAAATAGGATACGCTTCTCAATCCCCCTACTTGACTTTCATCTTGTCATTTGTGAATTATTTTATCATCAGCAGAACAAACTGATCCGCACAAGAGTTTTGGGCTTGTTTTCCTTTAAAGTAAGTTGACGAGGTTGCTTTGGGAATGCTGCATTTTTAATTTTGCATATCTTGAAAGTGGAGTGAAATGAAGGTCAAGACGAGGCGAGTTCAGTTTGTCAAAACTCTTCAAAATACAACTCTGCACCAAATTCAGCTTGGCGCAACAGCTCTGTTTATTAAGAACTTCAATCCCAAAAAACTGCAAATAGGCCTCAAATAATGAGTTTCCTAACTACCAGAACAGGTTTTCTTGCACTTTGTAAGATAACACTTTATTAATCCCCAGGGGGAAATTCAGTATATTGTCCTCGCGTCTCTTCTGTCATTTTAATTTGTTTAGTAAGGCTTTGTTCTTGAGTAACGTACAGATTTAATTTGTGAAACCTGGACCTTACCAAAGTCCATTACAATAGAGAATGAAACATCTTCATTATTATGGGATGTAGCGCAGTGTGTGCAACAGGAAGGAGGCATGGAAGCACTGCAGTAAAGGCTGTATGGGTATTCTGCCATTCATTATATTAACAAATATCCAGTAGAGTTTGTCATCATCATCATTTCATGATTTTCATCATGAATCAATTCAACATGATTTAATCTTGAGAGCGTCCGTTTTTTAATTGATTAAGCGAATATCTGAAAATTCGGCTCTATACTATGTTCAAGATTCAAGAGGTTTATTCGTCCTATACATATTCATACTTTCATACATATATGCAGTGAAATATCAATGCAACGCACCCAGTGATTACACACAATATGTTCTAGACTGAACACAGTAGCTACCTAAGAATTTCTACTTGAAGAACTGACTATATATATATATATATATATATACACACACATACACATATAAACTGTATATATATTTTTCCTTCTGATGGTTCAGCTTCAGGGAAAAATGGAACTAAAAATATATATGAAACTGGGTTCACTGAATGCCTAATAAAAATAATCCATTATCTGGTGGAGTGCTGCCGTGCCAACTGTGTGAAGGGATCAGAGAATTCAGAAATGCTTCAAATGAAGAAAAACACCTGTAATGACTGTTATTCAGAGAGCCGTCGCTCAGACTGGGCTGATAATAGTTTGTTTTCTTTGGCATGAAGTGAAAACATTATCCCTGAAGAGTCAAAGCGGCAGAGGACATCAGCATCTTAAAAGATAACACTTTGACGCTCGGACCTCCTGAAGCTCACAGTGCTGCTCCGTGCGCCTCGCGATCCGTGGCGGATCCCCAAGGGGTTCAGCCGACTCCACCACCAGAACACGGTCCACTTTGGATGTTCGTCCTTTACAGAGCTGAAGCAGAGAGTACTTTCATCCTTCCAGAGAATCACACACTTGATTTAGACATTTATTCATTTGTTACTCATTCATGGATTCCGTGTTTGACCTCTCCAACACCATGAAAAGCTCTGTTCTGAGGTTTATTCAGCACTTGACCTCGCTCTACTCAGTGATACCTCATCACCAGCTTATGTTGACATGCTTATTGCATCACATCTATTATGTTGTAGTTCTTTCCCTTGATCATCAGGTTCGCATAATTAATACTTACACCGATCAGCCACAACATTAAAACCACCGCCAATAACCAATAATATTGTGTAGCTCCCCTGGTGCCGCTAAAACAGTTGTGACCCGTGGAGGCATGGACTCCACATGACCTCTGAAGGTGTCCTGTGGTATCCAGCACCAAGACGTTAGCAGCAAATCCTATAAGTCCTGGAAGTTATGAGGTGGGGCCTCCATGGATCGGGCTTGTTCTTCCAGAACATCCCACAGATGTAGACATGTAGAAGAAAATGGGGATTTATCAGACCAGGCCACCTTCTTCCATTGCTCCATGGTCCAGTTGTGATGCTCACTTGTCCATTATAGGTGCTTTGGGTGGAGGACAGGAGTCAGCATGGACACTGTGAGCACTCCCATACGCAGCAAGCTGCCATGCACTGTGTGTTCTACACCTTTCTATCATAGCAACATTCACCTTTTCACCACTTTGTGCTTCAGTAGTTCTTCTGTGGGATCGAACCAGACGGGCTAGACTTCACTCCCCACGTGCATCAATGAGCCTTGGGCGTCCATGAGCCTGTTGCCGGTTCACAGGTCGTACTTCCTTGTAAGACTTTTGGTAGGTACTAACCACTGCATACCGGGAACACCCCACAAGACGTGTAGTTTTGGAGATGCTCTGACCCACACAGGGTCCACTACTACTCTGACGACACAGTCATGGTGGGCCTGATCATCGACGACGATGAGAAGGCCTACCGTGAGGAGGTGGCTGACCTGTCACTGGTGCCAGGACAACACCCTACTCCTGAACGTCAACAAATCTAAGGAGCTGATTGTGGACTTTAGGAGGGGATTACAACCAAGGACGCATGTGCCGTTGGTGATTAATGGGACTTCTGTCAAAAGGGTGAGCAGCTTCAAGTACCTGGGAGTTCACATCACGGAGGATTTAACATGGACTTTACGAACAGACACTCTGGTGAGAAAGGCGAGGCAGCGTCTTTACCACCCCAGGCAACTAAAGAAATTCAGGGTCTTGGTGAGGATCCTCAAGTCCTTCTACTGTGAAGCAGTGGAGAGCATCCTGACAGGCAAAATCACTGCCTGGTTTGGGAACTGACTGCTCAGGACAGGCGGGCCCTGCAGAGGGTGGTGCGTTCAGCTGAACATAGCATTGGGACTGCCCTCCCCTCTCTACAGGACTTATACACCAGGAGGTGTAGTAGCAGAGCCCGTAGGCTCATGAAGGATCCTAACTAACCCAACAACGAATTGTTTCATCTGCTGCAGTCGGGCAAGCAACTCCGCAGTCACACAGCGAGGACAGAGAGAGTGAGACTGAGTTTCTTCCCGCAAGCCATAAGAACTGTCAATGCTGAACTCACCAGGGGTCTTAATGAAAAGCACTGAGACACACCCACAGGCCCCACTTCCTTCTGTACTGTATGTAGCATACAGTGTACTGCATACTGTATCACTGTACTGGGTTACTGCATACTGCGCTGTATTGCTGTTCTGTTTGGTGTTACTGTATTGCTGTGTCGTACTGTTGTATACTGTACTGTATATCTGCATCCTCACTTTATTCATATGCGCTTTACTGCTCATATCTGTATATACAAATGTATTGTACAAATCAAATCTATTTTGTACCCCCACTTTGTATTATCTTTTTGAGTCTTATTTTATTTGTATTTTATTTATATTATTCTATTCACTAACTGCATCACGTTTTAGGAATGAGTTTGTTTCAGTTAGTTAGCTTGGTAGAAATTGGGTTAGCTATTATTTTCGGTTTCGTAACTATTGTGCATAACCTCCGGGTGCGTTGTAAAGACATTTCACTGCATATAATGTATGTATGGAAGTATGAATATGTATGTGACTAATAAACCTCTTCAATCTTGAATGTTGACCCAGTCGTCCAGCATCACAATGTGCTCCTTGTCAAAGTGGCTCAGATCCTTACCACGCCCATTTTTCCTGCTTCCCACACATCAACTGACTGATCACTTTCTGCCTCGTATATCCCAGCCCTTGACAGGTCCCACTGGAAAGAGATGAGCAATGTTATTCACTTCACCTGTCACTGGTTTTAATGTTGTGGCTGATCGGTGTAAATATTACATCATCTTCAAATCATACTTGCTTTCGCCCATCACAGACCCCACAAGAGTTTAAAGTGTTAACTCACCACTTCAGCCATGCGCTTGAACGTGTGCCACTGGTTAGTCGTTAAATTATCATGTCATGCCACATGTCACACTAACAACCCTGTGGCAGAAGGATTCCCTTTTTTATCATGTTGAAAATGAGCAACTACAAGGAATTGAGAGTAACAAAGCAACAGAACAATACGACGTCCAAGACGAGCAACGTTAAAGGGCTGCACCCTGGTCCATCCAGGGCGCATTAAAGACCGAACACATACACGTACGATGCGAAATAAGCCACAACACACGGTTTTGAAAGACAGTCACGGCAGTAAATATCGAAAGGTTAATCATTCCACCGGCTGAATGTCTGTCAGAGTAAGTTCCGCCACGCGCTCATAAAGGAATGTGTTTATTTTTACTGCTTTTTTGACCCGATTCATCGGCGCTCAAACGCTCTTTATTAGGACGCACTATTACAAGATAATTCCACAGCCAATAATGACAGCGGACCAACAGGATGCTGTCACTCTGTTACTTGTGTGTGTGTGTGTGTGTGTGTATTTCCCTTCACTCTCTGATTTCTGCCTGTTGTGACCTTTCTCAAGTAAAGTCTTGGGTGTAGCTTTTTAAACACACGGCCACAACTTCACACGCCCGCCCGCCCGTCCAGAGACCCACACCCACACCCACACCCACGGTGTGTCGCTAATGCACACGCTCAATCAATCACTGTTCGATCCAATAACAGGAGAAGAACCAGACAGCGTTCCTCTCTTTGCTTTGCCTCTTGTATAATGCAAGCTACGGCACTAAGCACTTGCGACGTGGCATCACTTCTGCCCCTTGCAGGGATGGCTTTTTTTTCTTTTTCGTCTGGGAATATGAGGGAGAGTTAATTACTGATGGGACCGCCCAGTACTTGAACCGTTTCCACGACTCCCCTCTGGTAGAACGCTGCGGCCTCCTGAGATCTTCACATAATTAGCGATCCCTCAGTCCCACCACCCTGCTGAGCCGACAACTAAAAAGTGCAGCTTCTTGAAGCCCGCGTGTCGTCCTAATAACATCTTGGTTTGTGTCTCAACACGTGAACGCAGCAGAAGCCAGCTCTCTGGTGCTGGGTGGGGGTGGTGGGGGTGGGGGTGGTTGTCACACAGCAGCACCCGCCTCCATTTCTGGAACAGAAGCTAAATAAACCCGAAGAGAAACAACAGGCCGCCAGTTGTTGAGTTAGTTAGTGTGCCGGTGGTATATGTGGTGTGTCCTACAACTGGATTGTGTAAATACAATTAAGAGCCCACACGGACAAGGGGAGCAGCTGGTGGAAAGCTGGAGGCAGACACTGAAAAAAAAACATGTAAAACAAATGTTGCTGCATCTTCCATCGTCCTGCACTACCACTAACAATCTCTTTCCTTTCCCATCCGGAATCACACTCCACACTCTATATATATATATATATACATACATACATACACACTATAAATATATACACACACACTATATACACACCACACACACACATATATATATATATATATATATATATATATACACACATACATACATACATATATATATATATATATATAAACACACGATATACACACTATATATATATATATATATATATATATATATATATATATATATATATATATATATATATATACATACATACATACACACACACACACTATATACACGCGACACACTCCACACTGTCGTGTGTATATACTGTGTGTATGTATATATATACATACACACAGTATATACACACTACACACTCCACACTATATATATATATATATATATATATATATATATATACACACACACATACACACACACACACACACACACACACACACACACACACACACACACACACACACACACACACACACTACACACTCCACACTATATATATATATATATACTGTATATACACACGCGTGCGTGTGTGTGTGTGTGTGTCAGTGCTGCCCTGTACTCAAGTCCTGAATTTCACGAGCCGTGCACAGATTTTGTTTGTGCATTTTGAGAGGAAGGTCCCGCAGCAGCAAAACCAAAACATTCCCAAACCTGAAGACAAAACTCATTCTGTTGGAATCATGAGGATATCACCAACTATGTCATGAAAGCGCTTGCGATCGAAAACGGTCAAATGTGAGAATGAAGCTAAAACTACTTTTGGCAGATCTTCTTCTTTTTTTTTTTTTTAAATATCCATATGATCCATATTTGAGACTTTCCAGGTGGCACAGCTCTGTCAGAAGCTCACCAGTTGGAATCTAATGTGAGCGCTTCCATCTTGCAAATACCCGTTCGACCACGTGTCTAATTGAAGCCCCGCCTGCTCTTCTGTGATGCAAAGAATGAGGGGCCCCCTTGGATGCAGACTTTTAGGGGCTCCTGCTTTCACTCGCGCTCCCTGTGAATGACTCCACCGCAAGTTATTCGTTTCGCAGACGAATTACTAGAATCCTTGTCAGAGTGAAATAGTCGTTGTTTTCCTTTTTGAGGAATCTCCCGAACAAATGATTGCGCATTTCCAGGTCATTCTACCGACGTCGCAGCCAGAGCACGCAGTCGCGGAAAAGGAGTCATAGTTCGCCATAGCTCGTCTGGCCGGTCTGCGGCTGCCGCGGGGGCTTCCAGACGCACGGTGGAACATGATCAGGACACTGGAGGGAAAGGCGGGAAAAGCGGGAAAAGGTGGGAAGTCCAAGGGCTCCCTCGCTCCCCCCCCTCACTGTTATATTTAGATGCTCTTAACCTCCCCTGGAACAAAGGCGGTTTTACACCGAAGCCATGCGAGGAGAGGCACATTTTACCACACAAGAGAGAGAGGCCACTGGACGAGGGATGGGAGGGGGAGAGGGAGGGAGATGGAGAGGGAGGAGGGGGCCCCGGGATGCAATGAAACAGTAAATGACACTCTTAGAGCGGCTTCCCAGCGCCGACCAACAGGGCCGCAGGGAAGAGACTCATCAGTGAGATTATGGGCTGGTCCATGCTGGGAGGAAGAGAAGAGGAGGCCAAGGGAGGCAGAAGGAAGGAAAGAAAGGAGGAAAGGAAGAGAGGAGAGAGATACTAGAAGCGAGGAGGGGAAAAGGGGGCTGTTCTTCATCACACCACAGCAAATTGCTCACTCCAGCACCGTCGATGTTTTTCATTTTCTAAATCTGTATTCGCCCCCCCAACCCCCAAAATGGTTCTTACCAAATCATTTTTCAACGGTGCTGGGCCATTTTCCACCCAAACCAATCCTGTGTTATGTTAGTCATTTATTTTCAATTTACTGCTTCTGCAACTGTAAAAGCGGAGACACAACTCGCTTGGTCAACTTTGTTGTAAATGTAGTCAAGGTAGTATTTCACGCTTTTCCTGTAGTTCCCCCTGGTTTTAGCTCTTCTTCCGAAAAATTCACCAAAAAAATCCAGAGTTGGATTTTGGTAGCTCTCAAATGTTCCATTTGTCTTGCTGTCAACTCTACTTTCTGATAGATATATACTTTTTTCCTCCTCAAAGAGAAATAGCATTTTTTTTCTATTGAAAAAAATAAAATAAAATGAAAAATTTGATAATAAATAATAATAATAACAATAATAATAATATTAATAATAATAAACATAATAATAATAATAATAGCTGCAGGCTGTAAAACATGGGTCCAGTTTGGTCGTGATAGGTATGGATTACAGGTTCCTGAATCTGCGCTCCGTGATGATACGCTGGGACGTTTGGAGGGCACCAGGGGACTCCCTCCTCCCCTGGATTCTTTCTTTAATCGCCTTCTTCTCTTTGCGGGGATGGTGGGGCCGCCCCGGGCTCGGCTTGGGAGGAGCTCCAGTTCCAGTTGGTGTTTGAGGGAAACACGCTGCGTCGGCTCCGGGGGGCCTCAGGCCCGGCCGGAGAGCGGGGGGACGCACCGGCGCTCCTGCTGTACGATTGGCTGTTGGTGTCACATGTTCGGAGTGACGCTTTGACGGAGGTTTCCAAAGGTCGTCGAAAATACCTAATTTCAAGTGGTGACTTCTGTGCTTGGATGACATGTTTGCTAGGTTACGTTTCCACGAAATACGAAATAAACGCTGGCGTATTTCTGTGACTAATTACGATTTCACAGGTTCGATTTTTCCTGCGCGTTTCTGGTAGGTGAAGGCGTCACACGTTCGCGCGGTCAAGTCGACTCAACGCGGTGACGAACCTCTGTGGATTAACGCTTTTCCCGTGTTTGAATCCAACAGATCCACAGACATCGACCAGGTAAGAAGGGACATAGACACACACACAGGCGCCTGGTTTGTAATCTCAAAACACCACAGAGCGACAGAGTCTACACCGCACACGGCGCCAATGTTCACTCTGAACCACAACCTGCACATTTATAGTAAATAATATGATGATTATTCATTTGGTTCCGTTGGTTTTTCGAACGCTGGCGTGTCGGTGACGCACGACCGTCCGGGCAATGCGAGTCAGATTTAGTCCCGCTCCGCTCCAGATAGTTTCAGCCCGAAAAATTACAAGGAATATAATCGAACAATAACAAGACGCGGGGTCCATTTTACTGTAGCTGTGTTAATGTTTTTTCCTGTCCAAGTTTTTTGATGGCTTACGTTTTTACATGATTACTAACAATTTCCAGGATACCATTTTCCGATTCGTTCCGAGAATATGAACTCATCATGCACGACTTTGTATCTTACCACTTCCCGATTCCAGCAAAGTGAGAAGGGACACAATGCTGCACGTAACACAGGGTTATATCGCAATACCATGTCTTCATTAACCATGAACATAAAATATCAATCGAACAGATCCACAGACATCAACCGGGTAAGACATAAACACACACATACGCCTAGTTTGTTACCTCTGACCATGCAAGGATCAACATGGGAGTGTTGTCCTGACAGGACAATTATTAATTATTGATGATAAATTATTGGCAGTACACTACATAATAATAACAATAACAATAACAATAATAATAATAATAATAATAATAATAATAACAAATATAGCTGCAGGCAGCAGCAAAACCATTATCGACACCAATTACAAATTTTTGAGTTCCCACGGAACAGAGTTCAGTTTGTGCTATCGCATGTCTTTACATCAGCATTACATCTAAAACGAGACACATTTTCAGAGTTTCCACTGAACGCAGCATTGGCTGACGTAATAACAAGTTTAATAATAAGTTTTCCGAGCCCTGGTGACGCGCTCAATTACTAATACAAGGATACACTGGTTGCGTGTTGTGACCTTCTCCTTTTTAGGATAAGGTGTGTGTCTACTTCCTGTAGTCCACAGAGTCCTGCCTCACAGTGTCTCTGTGGAAGGAAATCACTCCGTGTGGAAGCTCCCAACAACACGGACGGGGACACGGAATATGCTTTGGACTGTTTTTCGACTCCTACGGTTTGTACCTTACGACCGCCTGGAATGCCGCAAAATAAGGGGCGACACGGCACCGGGTTCGATGGAACAGAATGCCTTTATATTCACATGAAGGGAAATATCAATGGGAAAGTCCCGTCGATGTCGAGCAGGCATGAATTTCAGGTCCCTGAGCTCTCGAGGACTTTTTATTTTGAATTCCTTATTTTTCCCCTTTTTTTTTTATTTCAATGAACTGAAAAATGTTCCTTAACCAATGCCAAGCAGAACATGCAGCACTGCCAGAAGAAAACTATTCCCCCTGATATTCTGGACCTTTATTACGCTGGTCTGACTGAGGATCCACGTTCGTCTTCATTTATTACACCGCGTTCCAAATTATTATGCAAATGATATCTTTCTCTGATTTTCCTAAATAGTCGATGCAAATGTCAGTCAGTATAATTTTCAAGTCATCAACCGTTATGGTATAATTTTAATGTTATTGAACAAACCTCCCAATGATAACAGTATTTTTTTCAAAAATAAAAAACTCAAAATGAACTGTTCCAAATTATTATGCACAACAGAGTTTCTAAACATTTTATAGGTTGTAAAGAACTGAAAATGGTCGTTTGTTGAATGTGCAGCATTAGGAGTCATATTTACTGACATCAAAAGCTATTTCAATCAAAAACATCTTAAAGTTACATGTGAACATAGGAGGTTTCTTTCATATCACCTTCACTATTCTTGCCTCCATTGAACTTGTGAGTTTTTGGAGAGTTTCTGCTTGAATTTCTTTGCAGGATGTCAGAACAGCCTCCCAGAGCTGCTGTTTTGATGCCAACTGCCTCCACCCTCATAGATCTTTTGCTTGAGGATGTTCCAAAGGTTCTCAATAGGGTGGAGGTCAGGGGAGGATGGGGCCACACCATGAGTTTCTCTCCTTTTATGCCCATAGCAGCCAATGACACAGAGGTATTCTTTGCAGCATGAGATGGTGCGTTGTCAGGCATGAAGATGGTTTTGCTACGGAAGGCACGGTTCTTCTTTTTGTACCATGGAAGAGAGTGGTCTGTCAGGAACTCTATATACTTTGCTGAGGTCCTTTTCACACCTTCAGGGACCCTAAAGGGGTCTACCAGCTCTCTCCCCATGATTCTGGCCCCAAACATGACTCCGCCACCTCCTTGCCGACGTGGCAGCCTTGTTGGGACACGGTGGCCTCCACCAACCATCCACTACTCCATCCATCTGGACAATCCAGGGTTGCACGGCACTCATCAGTAAACAACTGTTTGAAAATGAGTCTTCATGTATTTCGGGGCCCCCTGCAACCGTTTCTGCTTGTGAACATTGGTTAGGGGGGGCCCAATAGTGGGTTTATGCACAACTGGAAGCCTCTGGAGGATCCTACACCTTGAGGTTGGTGGGACTCCAGAGGCACCAGCAGCTTCAAATACCTGTTTGCTGCTTTGTAACGGCATTTTAGCAGCTGTTCCCTTCATCCCATGAATTTGTCTGGCAGAAACCTTCCTCATTCTGCCTTTATCTTCACAAACCCGTCTGTGCTCTGAATCAGCCACAAATCTCTTCACAGTACGATGATAAGGGCTAAGTTTTCGTGAAATATCAATTTTTTTCATACCTTGTCCAAGGCATTACACTATTTGAGGCTTTTCGGCAGCAGACAGATACTTTTTCTTTCCCATGTTGCTTGAAACCTGTGTCCTGCTTAATAATGTGGAACGTCCTTCTAAAGTAATTTTCCTTTCATTGGGCTCACCTGGCAAACTAATTATCACAGGTGTCTAAGATTGATTCCAGTGATCCCAAGAGCCCTGAGACACAATACCATCCATGAGGTTATTTGAAAAAGAAAAAATTAAGTGTTTATGACACCTAAATCCAATTTGCAAAATAATTTGGAACGCGGTGTAAGTGATGACTGAATCAATTCATTGTGAACATTCTTATTCATTTCACCAGTCGGACACTGCGCTGATCTTCAATGCTTTTGTACAGTTTGTTTTTATGCAGAAAGCTCGAGTGCAGCAGGTGAACACCTGACAACATTTGTTTTGATGGAATCCGACATAACAACGACTGCATGACGGTCCGATGTGTTATTCGGACGTTGGTGATATGAGATCAGGACACGCCGAATTCTTTAATTCAATAAACTGAAAAATGCATCGATTTTTTTTTGAAGAAGTGGATGTCGACACCTTCCGTTTGGGATGGGAACCAGCCAGGTGAGCAGCACCATCTGGTGGATTCAGTACTTTGCTATTGCTCAAGGACATTGTTATGCAAGAAGGAAAGTCATAAAACATGAAATAATAATGTTAATTTTGTTTCAGCTCTTTTTTTTTTTTAAAGGATTTCAGTTTAGGGTGAGCTGATTCTATTTTGAGTTTAGTTTTAGTTTGGGGAAATTAGTTGAAATTGTAATTAACAGCGAAGTATCCCAGCGCCCTCTTACTGTTGATGGTCATAACCTTTGCTTCATTGAGTGATTACGGTTGGCACGCGCCAGGTGCATCATCTGCATACGGTGTTTACATAAAAGGGCGTTCGGCGCCCGGCGTAGACGGTGGTGTTTGCATGAGGTCAGTGCTCGCTGGAGTCATCTGTGCTTCCCCGGTGACTCGGGCACTCAGGGGTTGCTGCCATGGAAACAAACGTCGCGCATGGCGGTGGAACTCTAATGAAGATGGACTCCGTGTTCTCGTGGGAACACAGTTCAAAGGGAGGTGCAGCCATCTGCGGCGAGAACATGCTTCAGAAGGTAGTAACAGAAGCCATTAAACCCCTCTGGGGAATCTTGGCGCTACATGGTAGTCCTTAGGTTATGGCTACATGCCTGGATAATTTACGACTTAATCTGCGGTTTGTGAGCGTGGCCCGGCGTGTGTAAGTGCGCATGCAACCCGTGTGTTTAATAGTGATCACGGAGAGCTGACCGCCGGCCACCGGCATCTCAAGTGAAACCATGGCAACGCAAGGTGAATTGCAGGGCGGTGATAGGAGTCTGCCACCGAGCGCTTTCCACACCTCCACAAAACCAGACCACAGAGAGAGAGAGAGAGGGAGAGGGAGCGAGAGAGAGAGAGAGAGAGAGCGGTGTAGCTTGTGGCACTTTGCCACCCAATGAAAATAAAGAAGATGCACCGTTTGGGTTTTTTGTGTATTTTTTTTTTTTTTTTTTAATTGGAGGTAGACCGGTCGCCGGCTCTTACCTGTCTCACAGTGGCGTCCCGTGAACCCCGAGGGACAGACGCACGAGTTGGGAGACACACAAGTCCCTCCATTACGACATCCCTCCTCGCAGAATGCTACAGGGAGAGAGGGAGAGGGAACGGGAGAGGGGGTCAATTTATTTATTAAGATGGTTTAAACAAACAGGTCATTGAAAGCCTGGAATTTATCCTGCAAAGGGTTCCATGGAGCCATTCCAAATGCCAAGTGATATCTTTAAGCATTTTTTAAATGTTATGTGTGTGCGTGTTGTGATGCATGCATGCGTGTCAAAGTATGTGTATGTGTTGTGTGTGTATGTGTGTGTGCGTCTGCATCTCTGCGTGTGTGTGCGTCTGCATGTGTGTGTGTGTGTGTGTGCGCGCGCGCAGTTGTAAGATGGGGTTTGATACAGTATACCAGAAAATGACAGCCTCGCATTATGTGACATGGGACATATTAATCACGCGGCACGTTAATAGAGAAAAGACGCTGCAGAGCAACATTACGCTATCTGCTTTGAAAGTTCTTAAAGGTTAATGGACTTCTGGGATTTGTTGTTCAGTCGACGGATGTTAAGTGGAAAGGCTAAAAACCTCAGTGACGGAGACGGTTTTGTCTCCGCAACCGGCATGATTTATTAAGCCTTTTACACCTAATTTCTGATGCATTCTGTGCCAAAACACACAGATGTTATTTGCAAAAGCGGCGCGGCCCCGGCAGCGCGGTTTGTCTGTCGTCTGAAGAGTCATTTCCCCCGTTCGCGAGAACGTCAGCGACTTGAAGGAAGCACGGCACTGACAACATTCCCATCATTTGTTCGGGTCACGTTTGAAAAGTTCTCTGCCTCACAACAACACGTGCAAATAAGTGAAGGTGGATCAGAGGTCGTGGTGGTGATGACTTCCCGGTGTAGTCGTCGAGGAGACACAGACAAGAGAATATATTGGAGAAAGCAGTCTGACTCTTTCAACGCCCGAGACAGAAACGATCCGGAGGTAACTCCGTCGCAGAATAAACGTAAGGATGACCTTCACCCTCCAAGGTCAACGTCCCATTTGGCTGGTGGGGCATTTTAATCTACAAAATCTGCAGCCAGGGGGAGAGCGCCAGGTGTTGGACGCTCGGTCACAGCCCACGGACATGCATCCGTTTCCCCCCTGTCCAACGGAGACATTCAAAGCATGTGTGTTCTGCCGTTTCTGATGTTAATGGAACAAGAGATTGGCCTTGGAGCTATTTCATGGAGCTCAGTCTGGTCAACAAATAGAATTAAAGAAACAGAGAGCAGACATATTGGATGAATATGTCCAGGCCTCTAATGCAGGCCATCATCGTACACAGCCGTTTTATAGATTAGCTTTTCTGTGATGTCGCCCCCTTTCTTCATCAATTTTATTTTTTATTGACTTTTTATTTATTTTTCCTTTTAATTTCTATTTATTATTATCATCTTTTATGAATCAATTTTTTTTAATGTTTTCCTCTTTATTTCTATTTTAATGATTATCCTTTATTTATTTTTTTTATTGCTTTTTCAATTTAATGAATGAATTTAATTCCTGTTTATTAATGTTCCTTTGCCTTTTAAATTCATGATTTGAGCGCTCTGCTTTTATTTCTTCTGTCAAAGCACCGTGTAAACTGGGTATTTAAAGGTGCTATATGAATAAAGCTATTATTATTATTATTATTATACCTTTGTATCTGTCTGGTTTGAAAGTAATTACAGGCCTGAAATTTGGTGACCTCGCTTTCCCAACAGATTTGATGTGAAATATAAAAAACAAATCATGGTTTGGTTTATTATTGTTTGGCCATTATTTAATACAGACCATGGATGACAAAGCCCAAGACAGAGCTTCCAGAGAAAACTTAGTGTTTTGCTTTTATTTTTCATAAGCTTACAAAGATCAACCATGGCAGAACGGTCTCAACTCGCAAAACATTTATTGATCTACAACCTATGTGCAGATCAATATTTGTGTTGCAGCAATTTCAAATGTAATATATATATAAATGTAATGCATAAAACGTGCATGAAGTGTATCAACGGTGGCATCAGTTTCCAGATGTCCCCTCCATTGATTTCCCATTTGGCAGCTTTTGGCTTTTCAATCCTACGAAACCATCACACATGCAGCCAACTGAAAAATGTCAATCAACGCAATTTGTATATTTGTCCGGAAGGGAGACAAGATTTAAACTATTCAAACATTAAATGTTGCTACGTCTCACAAATCAAACTTCTACCATAGTTTAGTGAAACGTCTTATTTTAGTTTGCCAACGTTGCAAAGCGTGTGTGCATGTCTGCGTGTGCGTGTGTGTATGTGCGTGTGTGTATGTGCATGTGTGTATGCGTGTGTGTATGTGCGTGTGTGTATGCGCGTGTGTAGGGCACTGTGACACCCCGGTGCATCATTCTGTCGAAAAGGAGCAACAAGACAAAGAGAGGGGCAGAAAAAGTTCATCGACGGGCTGGAGAGGAGTAATGAAGCAAGGGAAGAGGAGAGCGAGAGAGAGAGAGAATCTGTGCTTAAAGCGAAGAGGATTAAACCAAAAAGGGGGCCGACTTAATTGAGCAAGTTCATTAAAGAGAAATTACTTTGAGCATATCCAAGCTTAATTAATGACATGATTTGAACGATGAGTTTAATAGGCTAAGGAATCTATTTTTAGTCCCATACATAATGGTCGTGTCTCAGTGCAAGTCTCTGTGTGAGCGTGTGTGTGTGTGTGTGTGTGTGTGTGTGTGTGTGTGTGTGTGTTAGTGTGTACACGCGCGTGCATTTCAATTGGCTTTATGAATAAAAAAAACATTTGTTCATGTAAATGATCACTCATGTTTTTTCCTTGCTTTTGAAGGTGCTAAATATACTTATAAATAAGTAATAAATGAGTGTGATATAGAGCAGCACGGGTGTGGTGCCAAAGGCCATTAGAACTATTCATTTGATTGGCGCTTCTCTTTAAGAACTTCTATCAGGCCCTCATTAGGAGCCTGATTGCCTCTGTACTAATAAACTTCACACTAAAAAATTAATTACACTTATATTGACTCAATCTATCTCCAGCTCTAATTATCATTTCACCACCATCAGCACATTGCTCAGTCCGCCCGTCCAGCTAATGGCTCGCAGAGATGAGGGAGGAGCGGGATGAGGAGAGGGATGTCTATCTGCATGTGGGTCAGGGTGTGCGCGCGCGTGTGTGTGTGTGTGTGTGTGTGTGTGCGTGTGTGTGTGTGTGTGTGTGTATGTGCGTGCGCGTCCCGGCGACCACCGGATAAACCGTTTCACCGCCCAGCCGAGCTAGTTGCCGGCGTCACATTGGCTATTTGACTTTCCATTATTTCTGCCAGATTGCTTTCCGGCGGGCGGCGCGGCTCCGTGCGGCGGCGTGGCTAACAGCCACATCCACGGTCGTTGGGTGTCCAATTATCCATCTCGAAATTAAAAGTAGGATTACCAAAGAGAAGCCAATGGATATTCCGCAAATTTGCGGACGTATGAATGGGGGGGGTTACAGTACTGAGCTGGAATAGAATTGTGACGAACGTTCCACGGAGCAGCGTGTCTGCTTAATGTGCCGCGTGAACAAATTGTTCGGCTCTTGATAATGATCTCATCTCTCTCCGGAAATACAAATTTCATTAGGAGCACGAGGAGGCGGAGGGCGGCGGACGCGCCTCGCGCCCGCCTCATACGGACCCGGGGGCGTTTAAAGATATCCGGTATATTTCCCCCCCCCCCCCCCCCTTTAAATTGACCCTCATTTTGTCACACTCTGCATGACCTCATCCTGACGCTCCAAACGACAACCATCAACCCATGAATCACGGAACACTTCAAACAGCACGCAATTGTTTGCTCAGTGAGTAAAAAGACGATCACAACTAATTACAACAGTTTTTTTTTTTTTTGGGGGGGGGGTGAAAAACCCACCTGCGCCCGACAGAGGCCAGAGCAGCACAAAGTGGATTGATTGTTTTTAGAGGGCACACAGCGTCTCAGGCCCCATGCCGTGGTGAGAGAACCGCAGCGAAGGGCTTTCCAGGAGGTGGGCCCGGACCCTCTCTCTCTCTCTCTCTCTCTGTCTCTGTCTCTCTCTCTGTCTCTCCCTGTCTGTCTCTCTCTCTCTCCCCCTGTCTGTCTCTCTCTCTCTCTGGGCCTCACTTCGTCTGGCTCCGTCGGAGCCGCTCAGCCGCTCGTTCATCAATCTCGTTCCGATTCTCTTCCCTTGAACGTCCCTCAATTTTCCCTCCTTCAAATCGGCCCCAGTTTCCCTCTCCGCCCGATCCTCCACGTCTGAATGAGGAGATAGTGGGTTGAGCGTCAGCGCCGAGCGGCGCCACCAGGAGAAGAAAAGAAAATAACCAAATAATTCATCAATCAATCCCTCAAATATTGATAAAAAATATATATATACTGAGATAGCGCTTGAGCGGTTTATGGAGTACTTTGAATAATAAAGAATGAGGGTGGAATGAGTAGTGTAACGAGCAAGTCCGGGAAAGAACAACAAAGATTTGATAAAATGGAGATAATGGATAAAAGAAATATAAACGGAATTCAACGGAAAGACTAAAAGTTCACACGTAATCTCTTCTAATGGGCTTTCAGGAGCGGCTTGAGGGGTGAGACGGGTCTTCTCCGGCCGGATCTCCGCAGGCAATTCCAGCCGAGGGAGCGTCTCTAGCCTCGGCCCGCGCTTCTTCCGAGGCGGAACGCATAAGTACTTTGATTATCTACGACGTGGCCTCTGAAGCGCCCGCGCCGCGAAGATAATCAATAAACTCTTTGAGTCGTCTCTAAAACTCACGGTTAACCGGTGAAGAGGTACGACAGAATGTCCTCTATTTTCTTACTTCCTGTTGAAAGCCTGAAGCCGATGCGTTTAGAACAAAGGCGTTCAAGACGCTTCTTACAAATTCCGGAGCGCACTGATAAAAGGCCCCTGATGGCTAAGGGCCCGGCTAAGGGCCCGGCTGGTCTATGAGTGATGCTTTAAGAGTAATCAGCAAAAATCGCTGGATTCTAATACTCCGGTGAAGAAATATTACGATGACAGAGACAGAGCTCAGCCTCCACAACTCTGAGGAGAAGCAGAAAGATGATGTCATGTGGCAACAGGGACACATACATCCATAGTTTGGTGTTTTTTGGATATTTCCGTTCCGACCCAAAGCAAAAGGTAAATATTCATTGTGTAAAATATGTAGACCAGACGTCAACACCACAAACTCTATTATTTATTTAGACCTACTTTCCATATTTATACAATTTTTTCATTCTTATCAAATTTTATTTTAATGAAATTTAACGGAACGGAAATCATTTGATTTCAAGTTTTTGTTTTTAAAACTGCCTTAACCGACGGGGCTTATTTTGTTTTGAATATTTAATAAAAAATATTATAATTCTTCATGCCTTCATGATTTCATTCTTTATATAACCTGCCTATCAATTGTTTTTAAGCTCAATAAACACAGATAACATTTGACCGGAATCCCTCCTGTTTGTCCGGTAAATTGGAATCTTCCAGGACACGTGGAGCGGCACCGATTTGTTCAAACGTAAACTCTGCTACGACGGTGGACAACGCTTTGGGACGTCGAACGATCAAGGAACTGACGTGTGGCTGATATAGCGATCTACTGATCCACGCTTAGAAAATGGTCACTATGCGCTACCTCCTCCCAAAAACTGCCCTGACACCAACAACAGCGTTTGACAACTTTTCTTAAACTTTTGATACCAACGCCCGGGATCCCTAGCGCCCGGAAGGCAACGTCATTCGGTGGAATGAGGGAGGCGGGACTTGCCATCATGGTCACGACGAGCTTCCCTCACACGAAGGAGGCAGATCAGGCGCTCCAGCCGTAACAACCCACGTCTTTAGTATCTTGCATGGGCATAAATGGCGACCGCTGCGCAGCAGACAAATTCCTGTGGACGCCCCCACCCCCGCCGTCTTGGAAGAATCCGCTCAGGGCAGACACCGGCTCATTGTTCATGCTGCTCTGGAATGATTTTATCTGCATTCATCTGCCAAGAGTCACGAGGCCGTGCGGCTATCAGGAGAGTGGGAGCGAGAGTCCGGAGATGCCCTTGGCAGCCGGATGTGAGGAGCTTCTTAACGGTGTATTTATGGGCAACTCCTTCCCTCCATAACTCTCCACTGGAGACGCACTGAGGCAGGCGGCGGATGTGAGTGTTGTCACCCACCAATGTTATTTTGCTGATAAGATGAGGTCTACCACTGAGCGGCATGCCATATTGGCTGAATTATCCACGATTCACAGCAGTGGTTATCTGGCCAATGGAGGGTTTGGTCTTTGATGGTTTAAGTGAGATGGTGTTGACCCCGGTAATTAGATGTTCATGAGGAAAAAAAAGAAATGGTGCGGCCTATTTTTGCTCACTCGTCCATGACACGCACACACACACAAACACGCTTTACCATCAGCATAATGGAAATCATTGGTTACACAATCCACCGTAATGTCCATCCCTTTGAAATCCCGTACAGAACTCAAATATGAACCAATGGCATGAAGTAAGGCTCACAACTAATCCCTGCATTTATGGCCTGCACAGTGTTGAGTTAGAGCCACAGTGGTTTAACCGATAGCCTGAAAAGAATCACCTTCGATACATTAAAAAAAAAAAAAAAAAAAAGGCCCCCGTCGTATATTTTCACACATTCCATAAAAGTTGTCTCTTCCTGCAGCCAATCTAACCTGGCCGCTTGCTCTGACACCTTGACAGTGAAATATGGGCTTATACGTCTGTAAACGGAGGAGACTCCCTGGATCTGAGAAGACCTAAGAGGTAGAAAGTAAAGATGCACGATTGGACAAAATATGTGCATTTCCAAATGTGGTGGAAAGCACTGCATCCAAAATCACACGCTAGCATACTATATAACCTAAATATATAAATTGCTTTTGATTACAGTGTGTGGACTTTGTCTTAATGCACGTTGCCCTTGAGGTGCATCTTACACCTCGTCGATCCTTTCATCAGTTGGATGAGTTGCTTGGAGCTCAGCGCTCCACAGCTGATGAGGCTGGGGCCCTGAAAGTTGACATAAATCAGGAGCCCGCGGACCCAGACCAAAGTGTTTTGGAGCCCCGAGCCTCCCGTCCTTTCGTCCTCGAGCCCTGAGCGGACTTGCAGCCCGATGCTTTTCACACCTCGGCTTTAATAGCAGGCGGCTTTCCTCCGCAGCGCTGGTCGGGGTTACAAACTGGATCCGAGGCGCTTCACCACGCTGCGGCACACGGGGGATGAGTGTGTGATGAGGAATGTTTCAAAAAATAAATGACTGAAAGCATTTATTTCCGAAAAACACGGTTGATGTGTCGGAGGAACTCCCGCTGTTATGCAACGGGATAGGATGCAAAAATAAATATTTTTTTCCAATATACATCTCTCTGATTGTTCAGAGTAGTCTGAAGTACCTCGTGAAAAACTTGTTGAGAGTAGTTTGTTCAGTAAACAGAACAATTTGACCAGGAGATGAGCCACGGATTCCTGGGCCCCGCAGTGAAAAGGAGAATCTATGAAAGGACGGAGCTCGATTTGAAACATCAGCACTTTGGTGTCCGCGGTGTGCTGTGGTGGGTGAAGCTGAAGATCCCCTGCATGCCGTCTACAGAACCAGCACAGCACCAGCTATCAGCTTCGGGGCTTTCACGTCTACCTCGCCTCGCCTCACCTGCCTCGCCATCCCATGTGCGTCGAGACACGGATGTGATCCTCTGTGTTCTAACTATTTAGGAGGAGGAGGAGGCAGCCACAGCGGGGACAGTGCCGGGGACCAACTCCAACCCTGGAGACCATGCCCCGCCCAAGGGGCGTCGGCAGAAATGCTGCTCCACACATGCTGGCATGGTCTGTGTGGGCCTGGATGTTAAGGCGATGTTGTGAAGCACTATATCAAAAAACTAAAAAACTAAAAAATGCCATGAGATATTTGTGCAAGATTTGTTGTTTTCCCAAGTTGTACACTAACAGTTGATTATTAAAATGAAAAATAAATTACTTTTAACCTGCTGGCCCCGGCATGAGCCCGTGCATCGATCGGGTCCCGCTGACAATTGAAGCTCGACTTAATCTCATGTAAACTAAATCAATAACCACCCCCAGTGGGAACGCTGCCATCGACAGAACACTACCAATCAGTCTGGAATCTGTCCGGATCCTACTCCGTTGTATTTCACCTGCATCCTGCTTTGTCAAATGGGTTGGGCGATCGCGACCGGGCGGGACGACTGCGTGGACGATGTGCAGGTCCAGTGGCGGGGCTGGCGACCAGCCGGACGCTCAGCGGACCAAAGCCCACTCCCAACAGATGGGGAGCAAAACCCCTTTTTTCCAGCCCCGCAACCTTGAAACGCAGGCCGAGCCCCATTCGCAATCACAGGCGGCGATCACACGTTGTCGCGGCCCCAGAATGAATGCATTACAGCTGAGGGGTTCGCGTTTGGGCGGGATAGGTTTCGAGTATCATGGGTCACACGGCCAAGCTCGGTTGAATTTTTCTCGGTACGGTCACAGCAAACGCCACAAGGTGCGCCCAGTCTACAGAGATACGGAGGGCAACACAGTCCATTACTGACCTGAAGTGCTTTTCAGTCGACTGCGGGATCAGTCGGGTGCTCTGACTGTGAGGGTCGAGGTCACAGTGTGGCGTTGAGGAGGAGGAGGATGCTGTGCCGTGGTCACCCCTCCCGACCTGCCCCCCCCCCCGGTGGGCGGAGGTGTGTTTTGCGGGGCGAGAGGGGTCCCTAATGAAGTGGGGCCGGGAGCCTGCTATTTTGGTCACTTCAGCAATCAGCCCAGGTTCTCTATCGTGTGTCTCAGCGTTCGGGAGCAGCTTGTTATCCTGACGCCGGTTTACTGCTCTGTCGACCTCTGTGATATGACATTCAAGCGGCGTGTTTTCAACCGTGCAGGGAGATTGTGCTGTAAACAGTCGCAACGCAACGCTATATTCAACCGGGAGTCGGAGTCGGATGTGGTTGGGCGAAGAGGGAGGCGGGTGAGCAGGGTGACACAGGACACACCCCCCACGGTGCACGATCCCCGTCACGTCTCGGAGGAAACCCAGGATCCGGGATTCAGGATCCGGGCGCCGCCGGAGGGGCCGGCGTTTCGCATTTGGGGGGGTTTCCACAGAGCTGGGCGGGGCTGATGGTGTTAAAAGTGAAACCCGGGTCTACAAAGGCAGCGTGAGCTCTTTGACACCGGGCGCTCCCTCCGGTTGTGACATGAATACAGCTTTTCATTCTTTAGAAGCGGATCCCCAAACCGTGGTTTTGAATTTATAAATTAGGCGACATCAAAAAGCAACGTAATGAAGGGTTTGCTTTTCGGTTTGGCACATTTGCCACCCGTTGCCAACGGAAAGGTGACTCCGAGTGATTGTTACACGGTTAGGGTTGTATTTGCAGAGTGCATTTAAATGTGGCCTTAGATCGTCTCCATATCCTGGGATATGATGTGGATCGGGAGACAAACGGAGCATGGACACAATCAGGACAGTGCGCTCCACGTTTCCTTGCTTTGCTGCTTTAAAGACTCAGGTCTGACAACACAACACAGAGCAGATACACTTTTGACGCCTTTTTCCTCCTTTGCTGCAAGCCGAGTCTAACAGAAAGGCTGAGACTAAAAATAATTGCCTCAAACGATAATTACTACAAAGCTCAGAAACAAGTTGTGCGTGGGTTTTTCTTTTCGGACACCCCCCCCCATTTGCAATTAATCCTGGCTCCCTTGTTCTCCAGTGTTCACCCAATTAAATGTTGTAAAACATGATGCCTCCGAGCACGCAACTGTACTTACAGCTGCTAAGTGTGTTGTTCCCATCAGTAAAAAGGGACGATTGGGCACAATAATTATGTAAACATAAAATTAAAATGTTGGAGACTTGCAGGGAAAAAGCCCCCCCCCTCTCCCCACGATCTGGTTGCTCCACTTCCCCTCCGCCCCACCACCACCCTCCTCCATCCGCTCTGATTGATTCTCTGAATGTCATTACGGCAACACAGCGGCGCACCAGGGCGCACGCTGCGTGATTAGCTCCCGAAGCGGAACGGAGAAGTGGGAGTCGAAGGCTTTGCTGCGGGGACCAGACGTCCCGGGTTCCAGCTGCAGGTCCCGAGTCCCCCACGGATAAAACACTGAAATCCCCCGGTTTTTAACATTCACCCCCAAATTGTCATGGTTTTGGGCTCGATTAAAATAATCAACAATATTATTGTGTGTGTGTGTGTGTGTGTGTGTGTGTGTGTGTGTGTGTGTAGGGTCGGCGAGTCCTATAGGCGACTCCGCTGCGCGTCCCCGTGCCTCTCCGTTACCTTAATGAACAAAACCAAAAAAAAAGCACCGTGCATGACGGGGGGACGCCCATGTACCGGTCCCGGTTTGGGGGGTTTCAAAATGTGGTCACCCCAGGCTCTGCGCTTCTATGTCGCTGGTTAGCCTCGCTCCTCAAATCCCAAAATGTCCATTTAAAAATATATAAATAAATAACTAAAAGACGGCCCTTTGTCTACACAAAGCAGTCCAGTCCATGAAACGCACCATTAACGAGATTAGCTCATTCTGCGCCACACAAAGGCTCGGCGAGAGGCGGCGCCTCATTAGACTGGAAGCGACGGAACAATGTTGATATATAATCCTACGGAGTGTGTCCGAATGAACTATTGGGGCCGGTTTGTTGTGCCGTGGGGGAGATGGCATAACACTGCCCTCTGGTCCAAGAGAATTATAAAAAACAAACTAGGGTAAGACCGGGACGAAGAACAAAAAAAAAAAAGGAGACAGAGAGACCAACAGGCGGGAGCAGGGGGATCTGAGCCTTATCTCCCATCTTGCTCTTACAGCCAGTAAGGCCCCGTGGATCAATAGCCTTCCTGAGGGGGAGGCCGCTCCTAATGGGCCCGGTGTCACAGCACATGTTGGGGTTCCCCCCCCGGCTGGATCACCGGCCCGGCGGCTCACACGAGTGGGTCAGCGAACCAAGTTGTGACCTAGTTATGGGGATACAGATGAGTAGATGTCTTGAAAGCCGCTCGAGAATAAACTCCACAGTGAACATAAATTCAGCCATCTTTATCCCGGATAATGATATCCAACAAATTGGGACCGCCAGTGGGGTGAGCAGCGTAAGCAGTTTGAGTTTCCCCTCAACAATAACGGTTCTCAAGCCACCATCTATTTTCATAATATCACGGCGATCCAGAGTGCACTCAGGGCCACTGAGGGGGCACGGCGCCGCTCTGGCACCAATATTATTACATTACATTACATTACATTTAGTCATTGATCAGACGCTTTTATCCAAAGCGACTAACAATTGTTCAAACACCGACGGACGCAGCCATCAGGAGCAATTAGGGGTTAAGTGTCTTGCTCAAGGACACTACAGCATGCTAGCAGGAGGAGCCTGGGATCGAACCAGCAACCTTTAGATCACTAGACCACCAGCTCTACCGCCTGAGCTACCATCCCCGATATTATCCATAATTACCCTCCTGTAAGAAGGATCTGCGAAGCAATGTAATCACCATTCGGCCTGTTTGAGGGCAGAACTGGGCCAGCGGAGGTAGACTGATTGATAGTGCTGCGCTCCACCATCCCCGCATCCCTCCCTCCCCCGAGATCTGAGAGGCAGAGATCCAGCCGGAGACCGGAGGGAGAGGGGATCGTCCTTGGCTGGAGCCGCATTCGGCATCCATGACAGGAATCTGTCCGGGGAAATCGAATGGGTTCACCCCGGCGACGGTCCTCTGGCGTGCTACAAATCACTATCTTTACACAGAGAACAGCTAAAAAGATGTTCATCGTGCACCGACCACAAGTGCATCAAAGACTCGCTGTGGTATGTGACGGGATCTGAAATGAATGGCAAATCAATAGTGGTGATTTGGCACAAAGCGCTCATTGCAGATCAAACAGCGTACGATGTCACTTCCTGAAGGTGCCGAAAAAAGAGTCTTTACTCTCAAGTATAAGAATAATAATAGTAATGGAAGTATTTGCATCACTTAAATCCTTATTTGCCCATGCAAACTGCCAGCAGCCCTCATTTTGTCACACAAAACTTCCCAACAACACGAAAAGAGCCGTTGTGCAATCTCTGCGTGAAAAAGTGTTTTTTATCACAAGGAACAGGCTTTTCTCAACCCAGGGCAGATCCTTTATCTGCTCAAAGCCTCCACGTCGACTTGATCACATATCTCTGACCTGGAGCCTGACGCAACTCACGGTTGCCCTGGACCCATTCCTCAAACCCAGTTAAAATGTGCTTTCTCTTATTAACATTAGAGGCGGCAGGCGGAGAAGCTGCAGTAGTTCCCAGACTAATTCTTCAATTCCTCGGTGGCCGCGGTGATGTATGAGGTGACCGAGAAGGGAGCGCAGGTCGATTGGCCAACACCGTCTCCATCACAGAGTAATGAGATCTCTGGAGGAGGGGGAAAGAGCGGCGGATTCCTTCAACTCCCCCCTCGCCTCATACTAATTGGCCGGAATATGAGAGGTAAGCTGTGGAGAATGGTTTAATGGCATTAATAGAATACGCAGGTCCGGCATAACATTTTCCTATCCGCTTCATCAGAAATAAACCGGTGGTAGGATTTACATGATGGGAGATCATGCTGATTAGCTGATCATTAAAGAGTTAACTCATGCTTCCGTCACGGAGACGGGGCTTGTTTCGATAGAAAATCAAACCAACAAAAACACATCCGCCCCGCCCCCGATCATTTGCATATAACGTGGGACGTGTAGAGCGAAAAAATGTGGAGGTGGCAGTAAAGTTGCGCTCCTCTGTGTGCCGAGTGCACAGCGGGGAGGGAGACAATCCAGAGGCTGAAATTGTGTGGAAGGCACTTTGCAAATTGCATCGATCTCTCCCTAGACCTGCCTGCCACCTGCCGCACATCCTAATGCTGCCTCCATTACAGATGGAATGGGTCTCACTCTCTCGCTCTCTCTCTCACACCTGCAGCACGATGCCCGACACTACGCCCCCAGACACAGATCAGCGTTTCCAGTCATATGCCGTTCTCCGTTGCCTTCCTCCAATTACCATATTATTAGTAGTACTGGGTTAGGAAAACAGATACTCCCATGGGAATTCTATCGTTCAAATTTCCGATCAGAATTTGTTTGTATCGACATATTGTTGAGAGGTTATGTGACCATTTACCACTTCAATTTAAATAAACGCCAGCATACTCACAAAGTTTGGTAATGGATGTCATGCGGTGGCATACGGAACGGCTGGTAGCGACTCTCATGATGTATAAAACGTCAATACGTCGACTTACTGCGGGATCGTATGGTGAGCCGTCTCATCGATATCAGATTGAACAGATACTGAAATCGAACCGCGAGCTCCTTCTGAATACCCAGCAGGAATGAGTATTCTACACCGTGGAGGGACGGTGCGAGTGGAAGCGGGCACGAGGCCGGACCTGCAGCAGATCCTGCCAAAGCGTAAGGAAGACAATTGCACGCCGACACCTTCCAGAGACGCTCCGCTGTCTTTCCTAATAATCACGTTGGTGGAACCTCGGCCAAAACCTGACACGTCTTCAATATTCTCTTTCTTCCGCTTTCCATCCCGAGCTCGTTTTTTCGTAGCCTGTCCCTAATCTGATTTCCAAATCACTCAGATGTTTGCTGAGATGACATGACGCACACAAGCTGCTCGGTGCCCATCTGCCGCCGTTGGTCCCGTGCGCCGCGTCGCGTAAACAACGTGAAAAATCAGGCCTATTTGAGTCGCTATTTCCGTCCGGCGGAGAGCGGCCGAGAATAAACAGTTTTGGATTCTTTTATCTGAGCGACGACATCACGCCACATCTCCTCGCTTGCGAGTAAATGGGCAGGTGTGCGCCCTCATTTACGCTGGCAGAGGAGGTTTGTGTCCCCCTCCTCTCGTCCCGTCACGTTCCCACGAGTAGGAGACGCTGATCCTGAACCACCCCTGCTCCTCCCCTGCCCCTCCCCTGCCCCTCCCCTGCTCCTCCCCTGCCCCTCCCCTGCCCCTCCCCTGCGAGCCAAGAAGCAGGACGCAGACTGGGGAAGGGGGCCCTGTCCGGGCCTCGCCCCCCTCTAATGAGCCTCCCCAGGCTGCGTGAGGCCCCTATAGGGACCCTCCAGAGCAGCCATTGAGTGTTATTGAGTTTTCCTCCTCTAAACCGACTGTGACGGTCCCACCGCTGCAGCACTCACTCCACCGGAGGAAAAATATGGAGCAACAGACGCAAAAAGCATATACTGTGAAAACACACACACACACACACACACACACACACACACACACACACACACACACACACACACACACACACACACACACACACACACACACACACACACACACACACACACACACGATGATAAATCACGTTTTGCTAGACACAGCATGTTCCACGCAATAATAATTATGTGCATTTTGCTTTTTCATTGTTCAAGGATTTATAATAATTTAATTACTGTATATTTTTCATTTATTGCATGATGCTGTATTCTAATTGGATTCCAGCGTTCTAATTAAAGACTGGGAATCTCATTAACTGATTGCCTTGTTTGTCTCTATGTGATTTGAAACGGATATTACAGCAACAACTTCACGCCAGGATTTCAGGCAGATACCAAACAGGTTGTTTGTCATTCGGGACACAAGCCGCAGTGATCCAGAGCAGCTTGTTTTTGGGGCTTCTCTGCTCACGCCTGTTAACAAATCGGAACGCCCCCGCTCACCCATATATCCAGATTGAGTGCGGATAAGGTCCAGACGGATAGCGGTCACACCTGGTGTTAATACGGATCTCAACATGTGTCACAGCTCCATCGATTTCTCCGTCCCGCTCAATATGCCAAATGTGTGATTGTTCTTTGGCAGCGCTACGCCTGAGTGTCTGCCTCCGTTTTTGGAAATGTCATTGTATGCATCTTTTGTTGTGATATGAATGCATGCTCCTTTCACCGCTCTTTGGCTATTGAATTACAGTAAAAACATCGACAATGAACACACCCTGTATTTGTTTTCTTCGTAGAAACGGTGAACCTTTATGCCCGATGGCAGAAAAAGGATGGCTTGACGTCCCTGACAAAAAATAAGTTGCGAGTGGGCGCTTAAGTAACGCGCATGCAGAAAGGAAACGCCCCATTCACGGCGCCAACAGCGATGGGCACCGAGCAAGCGCGAGCGAGGAAATATATGTATAGAATAAAAAAAAATAAAAAAAGAAAACAAAGGAATTTTACTTCTTTTGGGATTGTCAGCGTGAGAAATAGCAGGTGTGGCATGTGAGCGTGTGAATTGGTTCATACTCAGTATAACAATTATTTAAAAACATTTTTTTATAATGTAATTTTAGTGATAACCCGGAAACTTAATCACCGGACCGTCTGCGCCACCACGTCCAAATCCTCCATCTGTTTCCTGGCTGCTGCACGCACACATCCACATACATACAGTGTAGATATTATCGAATATCTGCCCACGCCCATTTAACACCCTCTACGCTCTGCTTTTACGGTCAAGGGAAGATTTACAACATTTCTCTTCTCCCTGGCGCCTCTGAAGGTTTTTGCTTTCTTTTTTTTTGCCGCTTCCTTTCACTGGACTTTCAAACATCTCATTCATTCACTGAATATCTGAAGCATCTCATAGTTGAAGGATGTTTGCTCTAATCTTTCACTTTGGTCCATTTCAGTTTGCTCGTAGCGCAGGCCGATGAGCAAACGACATTATTTTCATCATGAAGATTAATTAATATGCAAAAACAAACTGCACACCAAATTGATGACCCCCATCACCACCACCACCACCACCTTCACTTGTCCTTAAACCTGCAGCAAGGCAGTGATAAGTCGGAGCCGAGGTAAAGCGGAGGCCCTCTGAGGTGGAGCATATGGAGAAGCCTCGCAGGGCGCTGGCTGCTGTCAGAGGGTTGGGGAAGGCGGGTGAGCGGGGTTTCACGGGGCGCAGGCACCAACACAGGCCTGATTCAATTCTCATCATCTCCACGGCAGCTGGTGCCTGGTTAGGTGAAATTGTAGGGGGCGTGTGGGGGGCGGGGAGGGCGGGGCGGCGGGGTTGGAACCTCACCTCTGCAGATGGTGCCGTTGCCCACGTAGCCGGGCTTGCAGGTGCACAGGTGGCCTCTGATCGTGTTGGTGCAAATGGCGTCTTCATCACAGGAACTCTGGCCGCTGGCACACTCGTCGTGCTCTGAGGGAGAGGGAAGGAGGGGTCAGCTGAGCTGTGCATGGGCATGTCGCTGTGCACCAGAGGTAAGCTTGGATGGATAGGACGCGAGAGAGAGAGAGAGAGAGAGAGAGAGAGAGAGAGAGAGAGAAGAAAATGGCTGACCGTTATGTTAGCTCCTTCAAATTAGAATGAGGTGAGTAGTATGTAAGTGAAGTTTATTTATACAGCAGCTGTAACCACACAGTCACCCAATAAAATAGTAATATATGAAAAGGAGCCACACAAAAGACAGAAATCAAAAGACCAGTTTGGACGGGTTAAGCTGCTTTTTTAGGACACGCTCAGTCACTTTTGGACTTAGTGTAGACCCTGGAGCGGAACTCAGGAGACCTGATTGTGAACTATTTTAGGCTAAGGATGAAGAAGATCAACGACGTGCGCAGGTGCCCGGTCATGAAGCCGTCTACACATGATTACAATTATTTTATATTGAACTAAACTGCATTCTGTAAATGAAATGAACAGGATGCCAGCGTAGGGAAGCCAGAATTCGGAGGAATGTCACGGTTTGGACGGACAACAAATTTTGGCAATGTACGACAAATGGAGGAAGAGCGTCAGGTGAGTAATATTTTGATCAAAACTCTCGAGCTTGAACTGAGAGGAGGGGAAACGGAGTCGATGTGTTGCTTAATCTGTCGGATAATAATCAAATTTTGGTTATTCTGAATTGAGTTACTGTTTCGACTTGAACAACCAAAGCGCAGTCAAAGCGCAAAACGGAATCATACTTGTGTGTTGGAAGCACACTTGCGCCTGAAATACAACGCATGTCGGCGCAGCGTACGGGTGCGGCGCGAGGCTTTTTTCCACCGGCTCCACCTGCTACGAGCTGAAGCGTCCCGGACAAAGTTTTATGTCTGAAATGCCACCAATGCTCTTATTATTATTGTGTGAATAATATAAATCAATCTTTGTGATTTCTGATTATTACTTGCTTAGATTTCACATTACAACTTGTTGATCTTGTTTAGACTGTCTCACAATATGTCCTACGCCGAATATATGCAGAAACTTCAAGTTAAACGACGTCTTGCAGTCGTCCCGTTAAAAGGTGTGAAATGTTTTTATAGTAGTTTGCATAAATAACTGCTTTGCATTACTTCCACGTATTACAAATATGTTTGTTCTTTGTATTTCAAACGGGTCTTGATCAGTGACCAAATGCGACAGCAGCTCTAGGTCTCTGGTACAACGTGGACCCATATGAAAACACATTTCAACTCGAGGCAGGGTTAATCAAGATCGTCCCGAGCATCTGTTGTCGGCGTTCACTCCCTTCTCCAACTCTTCACAAAAACATTTCTCTGTAGTTTTTTCTTGCGTTTCCATGGAAAAGGCTCGCGTTGCCGCACGCAGTTGTAAAAGTAAAAATAGAAATAAACCTCTCGCGCAAAGAATAGAGAAATCGCGGCCCGTGCAGCCGCGCCAGTGGATTTTGGAGATGATAATGACGCTCTTAGTGCTACGAAAGGAATTTTTTTGAGTGCTACCAAGAAACTGCGGCGCTGCTGGCAGAAGTTTGTAGGCCTGTGTGGAAAAATAACTGGCAATTAACCCCATTACCGCAAGTCCATTAAGTCCGAGGCGCGGCTGAGACGTTCTCAGCCGCGCCTCGGATCCGTTTTACATCAGCGCCCCGTCTCACCTCCCAGGTGTTTGGCTGTGTCGGCCTGAAGCGAGGAGATACTGCGTCGGCGCTGCGGGCAGCATCTGCTCCAGCACCAACAGGAGACGACCGTACAGTAAACAAATCCACCTCCCTCTCTCTCTCCCTCTCCCTCTCTCCTCACCGCTCACTCGCAAGAGGGAAACAGACAACGCCGGCCAGAGTGTTGCAGATAGCGCAGTAAACAAGCGGGATTCTCCCTTCACGCGGGTTACTAAACTTCCTTTACATCGTTCAGGCCCTGATGGCAGAACACCTCGCTGGGAATCAGAGGACATTAGGCTCAACCGTTTGCATGACAGCAGGGTTAACTTCTGGAACAACAAACCTCTCGGCGGTAGATCTTATCTGAGGTTTACCAAAGACTTTAGAGAGATCTTTATTCGGCAGAATCCAACAGCATGATGTGGGTAACATGATAAAAAAAAAACGTGCTTCATAATGTTCCGGCGTGAATAATGGCCGCTGAAGCAGGATAGCATGATACACATGATACGCTGTCATGCTTCACTAATAGGTTCTCCTCCGAAACCCAAACTAATGAGGTGGCACCGTAATGGGCCAAGGGATCCGCCGTTCTGAACTGGAAATATATTACAGGGAGTCGAATTCTGCATCATATTCCGCTGCAAACAAACATTTAATTATAAATATTATTCCTGCTGTTGGTTATTACTGCAGGATTGATTGGTCCGCAGGAAAAAAAAAGTTTATTGATTCAAGCTGTAGCGCCGATTTGGCGTCTGTTCTATTTTCAAATGGTTCCAAATCAGTTATCCCACGATTGTTGAAGCCGAGGTTTTAAGTATTTACATCAGCACCTGCTATTGGCAAGTACCAAGCGTGAGTACTCACTAATTGTACTCGGCCTGAAGAAAATGGCATCGGCGCATCCCTGCGTATCTGTGGCAGTGGGGAGCGGTTTTGCCACCATCTGCAGGTGGGGAGAGCCGGCAACCGGAAGGGGACGCGGCTGCGGGAGATGGCGGTGATTAGCAGGGGATGGAAAAGCCGCCGTCTCCACCTCCTCCGCTCTCTTCCGACAGCCAGGTCGGGCTCGCACTCCCGGCTGCACGCAACGGCGATGAATTATAGGTTTGTCGGAAAAGACAAACATCTTTATTTCTGTTTGAATAAACGCCCAGAAAAGGCTGCTTTTTGTTCCACCTGCCTCCCGGTCCATCTCCCACCCGCCAACCAACAGAGACTTGTTACAGTACCTAACTATGCACTGCCAGTCAGGCAGTACCAAGTCAGTGCTGCTGCTCGCGCACAGCGTACACACTTTGTTCCAACACACCCCTCATCAATATGCAGAAGCTGTGCGAGTCATGACTTATGCATTTCTGCTTAATTAACGAGCGGCGCTCATGAAGCCCCGAAGCGAACACGAGACATTATTCCGCTTTTTCCCTCCCCAGGATTTCCTCCGCACGCCGAACTATGAAGCGGAGGTGAACGTCAACATCGCGACTGGGATGTCTTCGCAGTTTATGGAGGGGTTATGAGAAAAAGCAGGGAGGCTTTAACGGGAGTCTTATGGAGAAACAGTTGCACGTTTTAATATTCAGGCAGCTTTTGTCTGTATCTCCACATCGGGTGGGTGAGCTTATGAGGCGATGTCGGTGAGAAGAAAACACTCAGGGCTACGGCTGCTGCCTCGACAGTGTAATGCGCTGTATAACCAGCTGTCCTCTGGCCAATTTAGAGACTTACTCCCCGGTTCTACCAGGAATTCGCAGTGCTGGATTATTTTGCACGCCCTTGCAAAATCTTTGGAAAATGGAAAATGGAGTTCAAAAGCGTTCGAGTTGGTTAACAAGGTGTCAACCATGAAACGTACAATGAAACAAATACATCAAGGAAACTGACTGCAAACCACAATCTCTTTTGGTCATGTAATTAAGTCCAAAAAAATGATTTGTACCATGTTAATACTACCGTATGAAATAGTGAGTTTTCTGAGACCGGTGGACTCTGGAGAGAAGGGGACTGGATGTGATGAGTGTCTGCCACTCCGCCGGCCTGTGGGACGCCTCACTATGATGATTGCAGGGCGATGGGAGCCTGGGAATGCAGGCATAATAACGCATAATAACCATATAATAAGCAATCATGGCGGCCATTGTGACCAGCCGTCGCACGCGGCAAAGGTGCCAGCTGCCGGCGAGCGTCGAAGCAAGATCATTTCCCTGTTCCCCAGCATTGACGCTTGAGAGGAGGAAACTTTATTGTTGTGTTCCTTTCTCAGCAGGTTGCGCTCCTCTTTCACCAGACGTTACAGGTTGTCGAGGGGAGGATCCAAGGTCAGGAACGAGACGCCACCAGAAGGCGCTGGGCAGATTTCCATTAGACGCTAGTCTGTGCTTGATTGGGGTTTTGTCATTAGATGAAACAGAATAGAAAGGTACTCGAGAGGCTTTGATTTGGATTTGGCTGGCTTTAAGGAAAGATAAGAGGAGACGGGATTAAACCGTGAACAGGAAGTGAGTGTGCATGCGCTGCCCAATCATTTATATGCAGCGCCTGCCTTTCATATAGTCACCGGAAGGCGTTTGGATAATGGACGGCGGGGGATTTGGGGTGAGGCTCCCTTATTAGCCTCAGATGCTAAAACACGGCGGGTTTTCAATTCAATTTAAGTGGCCACAGGGCGCCTGCGGGGAGAGCGCACGGTGGGCGAATGTGTGAAATTTTGTGAGTTTAGAGACACAGCGTCCAGGGGCCGGACAGGAGAAAATCACACCCGCTAATCATTTCCACCAGAATGTATCTCGGATTTAAAAGAAGAATTCTCATATCCCATAACATAGCTTACATGGCTTTGAAACCAACGCCTTTAATTGTTTTTAACCCAACTTTTAATATTTATTCATTCAAATCTTTGGTTTACTTTAACGTTTTTCATCCCACGCACTCTTCCCTTCTTCTTTGGAAAGCACCGAGTTCTCATCCCCGACAACCGAAGGAATCCGAACGCTGGTGTGCCGTCAGAGTATTTAAGTATGATTGTTGGGGTGACGTGTCAAACATAATACTTTTCTGGTATTGATTTCACAAAGCATGGTTCGATAGCCCAACGTGTCCAAAGAGTGAGTTTTTTAACTGCCGTTCATTGTGTTTATTGTGCTGCGTTCAGGACAACTCACTTACTGGTGACTCACTAGGTGTAATGTGTTTTAAGTCGTTATTTACAGATTCGCAGTCATCATGAATGCAGCAAATATAAAGCTGTTCTTTGTAATCCCCTCGCTCTCTCTCTCTCTCGCTCTCTCTCTCTCTCTCCTCCAGACGCCCCGGCTCCTTTTGTTTGGATTGAGCTTTAAATATTTTACAGACTCTGATACGCCGCACAGCAACGTGCGTACTGACAGGACCCGCGTGCACACTGATGCGCCGTCGCCTTCGGTTGTTTTGTTTTGTTTCGTCTTTAATAAATCTTGCAGCAAAATCATTTCGTGCACCGTTCGTTCATTTCGTGCCCCGTTCTTGTCACTGATCCGAGCCGGCCGGTCCAGTTGGCGTTTGGTCGGATCGATTTGAAGGGAACATTTCTGGTTGAACAGCGCTGCGCCGAGGACCGACTACGGCGTGAAAAAGTGAAAGTGAAAGTGAAAAATAGCACAAAGCAGAACCACGTTTCACACCCGAATGCAAATTCTAACAACGTAAAATGTTCCAGGGTGGAAATCTCCTTCTAGACAGGAAAATTAGATCCCCGCTTGCCTCCGTTGGGAAACATTTCACTCTGTGCCAAGCCGCCCCCCCCGCCGCGGCAGGAAACCAGCTGCACCGCGAGCTCCCACAACTTCACATTTTTAAATAGATTTATTTTCTTATGAAGTTTTCTGAGCCTGTTAACCAAGGCGGGATCGCCGTGATTTGATTGGCTGTCTCGCTGAGAGTGAGAGCGGTGCCCCGCCCCTCCCCTCCCCGGTCGCTCACCGAGCGAGATACTCCAGCCATGTGGATGGATGCCAATTGATCCAAATGATGGGTCAAAAATGACGGACAGCAATCCAAAATCAATGTCAGAACCGGGTCCAAAGTGGAGCTTCACTTGAAGTCGCTGACTTTGACGATCTTTTGTCCATTTTCACCGCTTCACTCATTTTCCACTGAACCAAACAGGCCCAGATACAGTCAAATAAGTTATTTGTATGATAAAATAGACGTTTCTCTGGCGCCTGTTTTCCATTCCATCACCGCAAAGCATCATAAAAAAGGCGGCGTCAGCGTGTGCGTGCGTGAAGCCAGCACTTCAGGATACACTTTTACTTTGCATAATAAATCTGGAGAGCGTCTCCCCGACTCTTAAGCCCCGAACGTCGTCAAACACGTGAACCCCAAACAGAACGCAGAGGTAATGTGAAATTTAATGGTCGGTGACAAGCCCGTAAAAAACAACACCGCGAGGCAGTATTTTTTGGGGGCGGCGAGAGGGGCTGCATGCCCCACACCATGTGAACTTGGCAGGGATTCGAAGGAGGCGACGACCGATCAGCTTCAGAGGGCGGGGATTTTTCCCGAGATCGAGCAAATTTTGGGGATTTATTTTGGAGGTAATGCGTCCAGAGTCGGGCTGGGGCCGGTCGTGAAATCTTTGCCAACGATCGATCATCACCCGATGATCGAATCGATCATCACCCGATGATCGAATCGATCATCACCCGATGATCGAATCGATCGGCATTATCGTCTGGTCTTGCAACGGTTGAATTAAGTCAAATAAAAATTAAACATCCTTTCTTAACGTTCTCAGATATTAAATGTGAAACAATATAACATTTAAGTACGGCCATGTTAAATAAATAAAACCAAATCAAATAGATCAGCATTGCCTGAATGGGTAAGGACAAAATTTTTCTGGGGCCGTCCCCGTTTATTCTACTTGTCCCTGTTAAATGAACAAAACAAAGAATAAAATAAAATGTCTGCTCTGTTTGGTTTTCAACTGACTTTGGTTTTCAACTGCCAAGAAGACGAGCATGTTCACCTTCTCTGCTTTGAGGCACGAGGGGGGTTTGACTACGTTTCCAGCGGTGTAAAAGCCTGTTTGGATGCATTATTACATTTACATTTAGTCATTTGGCAGACGCTTTTAACCAAAACAACTTACAAGGGAGGATAAGATTCAAGCTACATTGCAACAGAAACATTCGTGTAACAATAAGTAAATACTGCTAAGTAGTGTTAAGTAATTGTAGGTTAGGAGAGGAGGTGCTCTCTGAAGAGCTGGGTCTTCAAGTGCTCCTTAAGACAGAGAGGGAGGTCCCTGCTCTGGTCATTTTTGGCAGCTCGTCCCACCAACGTGGAACTACAAATGAGAACAGCCTGGATTGCCGTGGCTGTATGGCCGGCAGAGCCAGGCGACGCTCATTTGACGAACGCAGCATCCGGGGGGCAACATGTGCTCTTACAAGAGCATCTAATTAAGTGGGAGCATTCCCAGCAATCACTCTGTAGGCCAGCACAGAGACTTGAACTTGATGCGAGCGGCTACAGGTAACCAGTGGAGCTCGATGAGCAGCGGAGTAACGTGGGCCCTCTTTGGCTGGTTGAACACCAGTCGCGCCGCCGCATTCTGTATCATCTGCAGTGGCTTTACTTCATTATTATTATTATACTTATTACTATTATACTAATTCATTATTATTATTATTATTATTATTACTACACTTATTACTATTATACTAATTAATTATTATTATTATTATTATTACACTTATTACTATTATACTAATTAATTATTAAGAAGAAAGAAAGAAACAGTCTTTATTTATCACGCAACACACCACACTACAACACATGCTTGCACACACACACACAAATGCACATGCTTTGATGGTGCTGGTGAAATGGATTCTCTGCTTTTGACCCATCCTGGCTTGTCCTTCCTCCGGGGGCACAGCCAGGAGCAGTGGGCAGCGTACGTGGACGCGCCCGGGGACCAGGTGATAAATGTCCATCGCTGGTCAGACCATGATGTGTGCATGTTTTTGGTGGGGGTCCTTACTGACGTGAGGTGGAGGAAACCCCATGTGAGCACGGGGAGAACATGCAAACTCCACACAGAAAGGCTCCTATTTGGGAGATAACCCACCGGAGCACGGTGCCAACAGCGCCCCAGGCGGGAATCGAACCCAGGACCTTCTTGCTGTGAGGCAGCAGTGCGATGCACTGCGCCACCGTGCCACCAATTATTATTATTATTATTATTATTATTATTACACTTATTACTATTATACTAATTTATTATTATTATTATTAGTAGTAGTAGTAGTAGTAGTAGTAGTAGTAGTAGTAGTAGTAGTAGTAGTAATAGTAGTAATGGTAAGCTAGTTGTTTTTTAAATTATTATAATGCTATTATTATTATTATCATCATCAGGCTATTATTATTATAATTATTAGGCTATTATCATTTTTTATTATTAAAATGTAAAAATCAGTGCATCTTCCCCGGTGGGGACGACACACCTCAGAACATTAACAACACTTCATAACGAGGAACTTTAAGGAGTGTCCACATCCTGCTCATACCAACACATTCCAAATATGAGTTTGCATCCTGGCATTGTGCTTTACAACTGTGACGTTCACTGTAGAGTTAGACGTACCTAACGACCCAACTGGAATCCTGTGAGCAACTAGGACTCGGCATGATAATGCACCTCGTTTGCTCGCTAATAAAATATGAAGATGAAGGCAATGGAGGATGACGCTGAGGCAGCAGTTCACACTAATGAAAGCCTGTAACATTAATGTGTCCTGTCAGTAAACATCCATCGCATGGTAAAAGTGCACGTTTGTTTCCTCCGTGTATTCTGCCGCGGGAATGGAACAACTGTGCATCAAAGAGAGAAGCTGTGATGAGAAGAGAGCAGAACGCCTGGAGGACGCGGAGCCCGACACAGACATCACTCTGAGCGGACCTACGCTGGGAAATGGTTCTTATATCAAATCTTTATGGCAAAGCCAAATATAAACGCTCGGATTCACCAAGCCAATTACAAATGGATGAGAGAGGGAGAGAGGGATGGAGAGAGGGGGTGGGAGCGAGGGAGGGAGGGAGAGTGAGAGAAAGAGAGAGGGGGGAAGGGGAGAGAGAATGAGAGAGAGAGAGAGAGACAGGCGGAAGGGAGGGATAGAGATACAGAGAGAAAGAGAGGGGCAGGAGGGAGAGAGAGAGAGAGAGGGAGAGCAATAGAGAGAGAGATAGGGAGAGGGAGGGGGAGAGAGAAAGAGAGAGAGGGGGAAGGGGAGAGAGAGAGAGGGGGAGAGAGAGAGAGAGGGATAGGGAGGGAGAGCGGGAGAGGGTGAGTGATAGGGAGGGGGAGAGGTAGAGAGAGAGATTCTCTCTGCCCCTTACTGTGTTTGATGGGCGCCACAAATTGTCTGGAAAGGAGCCAGCCTGACGATGTGACCTCCATTTTGAAAAGTTAATGTACACAGGGAGGGTTGCCAAGGTTTCCACTCTCTTCACACCTGAGCTCCACATTCATTACATGTATAATTGGAATTGGATTTGATTAAATTTTCATTAAACATATAATGTATCTAGGGGGGAAAAAGTGTTGCATGAAATCACCGGCGGCCTCCGTCAACGCTTTTGTCGGCCGTAAAGCGGCGTCTACGGCGCGTCTACAGAGTCTGTTGATGAATAAATGAAACGTCAGGGAATCGAATGGTATTGATCTGCAAAATGCAAAGCAGCCTGGAATAGAATTACGTATTCCAGGATCACAGAGGGCAGGGCGCGCGTCGCCCGTCCTCTGCCGTAAGAGGCCGGTCGCCCATAAGCAAACAATTAACTCTGCTCAATGCGATGAGTGCCGTCAGGACTCCGCCCTGGGAAGGGGGGTGAAGAGGCGGAGCATTGGGATTGGGGGAGTTCAAGCCATTCAGGGCGTCTGGCCCTCCGGTGCTAATTGGTCAGGTTCAGGTCGAGGCGTCGCCAAATCCGTCCTCCACCCGCCGGCCACGCCCAGCTCGCCGAGGCCTTTTAACCTGACAAGCTCATCAGAGCCTCAGGGCTGATCCACGCAGGTTAATGTGGGAGAAAAGCACGGAGTGGGAGCGGGAGCGGGTGTTGGTGTTGGTGTGGTTCTGGGTGTGGGAGTGGCTGTGGCTGTGGGAGCAGCTGTGGGTGTGGGTGTGGGAGTGGCTAAAATTATACATGAAAAAGAAGACGCAACATCTTTTTGAACACATGGAACTGAAAACAGAAGTGGGCCGGACGGTCGGGGAAACAAGGAGAGCACCGTGTTTTTTATTTATCCAGTTTCCTCCAAACGCCTCCCTCCGCGGACGAGAAATCAAGTGGAACTGCAATTACTGCAGCCTGCTATTGTTTACAGGGCACAGTCTTCACGAGAGAAAGTGAGAGCGAGAAAGAGAGAGCGAGTGAGAGACGAGAGAGATGGAGAGAGAGCAAGAGGGAGAGCGAGAGGGAGAGAGCGAGAGACGAGAGAGAGCGAGGGAGCAAGGGAGCAAGAGAGAGAGATGGAGAGAGAGAGAGAGCAAGAAGGAGAGCGAGAGGGAGAGATGGTGAGAGAGCGAGAAAGAGGGGAGAGAGATGGGAGAGAGCGAGCAAGAGAGAGAGAGAGATGGAGAGAGAGAGCGAGAGAGAGGGGAGAGAGAGGGAGGGAGCGAGCGAGCGAGAGAGAGAGAGATGGCGAGAGAGAGAGAGAGGTGAGAGAGAGGGAGCGAGCGAGCGAGCAAGAGAGAGAGAGAGAGAGCAAGAAGGAGAGCGAGAGGGAGAGAGAGCGAGAGAGAGGGGAGAGAGAGGGAGCGAGAGAGAGGTGAGAGAGGGAGCGAGCGAGCGAGCAAGAGAGAGAGAGAGAGCAAGAAGGAGAGAGAGATGGAGAGAGAGAGCGAGAGAGAGGGGAGAGAGAGGGAGGGAGCAAGCGAGCAAGAGAGAGAGATGGAGAGAGAGAGAGAGCGAGAGAGAGGGAGCGAGCGAGCAAGAGAAAGAATGAAGAGAGAGAGAGAGAGAGAGGTGAGAGAGAGGGAGCGAGCGAGCGAGCAAGAGAGAGAGAGCAAGAAGGAGAGCGAGAGGGAGAGAGAGCGAGAGAGAGGGAAAGAGAGATGGAGAGAGAGAGCCAGAGAGAGGGAGCGAGCGAGCGATAGAGAGAGAGAGAGAGCAAGAGGGAGAGAGAGATGGAGAGAGAGAGCGAGAGAGAGGGGAGAGAGAGGGAGGGAGCAAGCGAGCAAGAGAGAGAGATGGAGAGAGAGAGAGAGCGAGAGAGAGGGAGCGAGCGAGCAAGAGAAAGAATGAAGAGAGAGAGAGAGAGAGAGAGAGAGAGAGAGAGAGAGAGAGAGAGAGAGAGAGAGAGAGAGAGAGAGAGAGAGAGAGAGAGAGAGAGAGAGAGAGAGAGAGAGCACAGCTGCAGTAGGTGATTGTCTATTACCCCCGAGGAGCAAGTTGTTAAGAGAGCGATATCAAAGTGAATGTGCAGCAGCGTTGTGGTTATAGGGAGTGTGGGCGGATGAGACGAATCCCAACTACAGGTGTGTGTTTATGTATGCTGACAGGAGAAGCCCTTCTGATGCCAAGAGGAGGACGGAGGAGGTGGAGCGCACACACACACACACACACACACACACACACACACACACACACACACACACACACACACACACACACACACACACACACACACACACACACACACACACACTGTATAATTGACATTGAAGGGTTTGTATCAAACAGCGCTTGGTTGAATCGGCGCCTCAGCCTTTTACGTCAGCTTGAGCCGTCGAGTGATGAACGCCTTTGTTTTGCCGTCTCATGCTCCAACGCCGGCCTCCTCCTCCTCCTCTTCTTTGAGTGTGAATGCTTCCAGCGAGCGTCCAAGGTGAAGTTCTAGACTCGTATATCTCACCTTGATTTCCTACGGTAAAATGATTATTATTATTATTATTATTATTATTATTATTATTATTTCTGGCTCTGGGTTGTAGCGGTCACTCATACGCCAGCGCCGCTTGCTCCGTTGGCTGGGAACCGCGTCGGGCCCCCAGAGAGCTGGCGGACACCCGCGCTCCGTCGCCGGATCTCTCTCCGTGTTCAGCTGCCGGTGACGCCAACGGATCATTTCAAGGCACCGACACGTTTGTCTGAGGGGTTTCTCGCCGGGGGCTTGTCGTTCGGCCCCGATATATGTTGTAACGACAGCGAGGAAACTGTCGTCGGGAGTATTCTATGTCGATAAACATTATGTTCCGGCCGCTCGGCCACACTGAGGGCTAACGATGCGGATTCGAGTCCAACATACCATAATACCCAAACGCCTCCACCCTCTTCCCTTACAGGGAGGTGGATAGCACCGTGCTGCGGTGCAGGCTCCATCGGTTGCACGTTGTGGCTCGTTCACGCATCCGAAGCTGTTTCCTCAGCCACGTCTTCAATCAACACAATTTGTGAGTCTGTGACTTGTAAATGTGGGAGGTGCTGGAACGCTGCTGATCCGGCGGAAGAAACAAAGACACGGAGCGTATGCGCGGAGCGGGTTTTGCTGGCTCAAATAGTAACGGAAATAAAAAATAGATCATCTCAAATAAAACACACATTCTATTCCTTTTTTTTGGAGAAACAGGGAACGGCCGTCCTGACGTGTCGGGCTCCCGTCCAAGAGACAATTTATTTATTTTCGACAGAATAATGGGATGTTCCTGTAACATCAATACGATCCAGAAAAGAAATGCGTCTCACTTTGGTAATAACATTAAGAGCCAAGCAGGTATTGCACCGGTAGCACCCCTGCAGAGCGGGGATTTTGACAGCAGAAAAATAAATTCTATTCAAGGCTGCCGCCTTAAATTTCTATTCTATTTAAGGCGGCGTTCACAGCTTGAGCCAGAGCCTCACTTTTTATTAAATTTAAATTTTTTTATCAGATTAAATTGAATCTTAAATAGGCAAACAAGCGTTTTACAAGTAACTTCAGGGTGAAATAACATTAAATATTACACATTTGTTTAAACATTTGTTTACAGATTTCGAGGTTGACAAAAGGACATTTAAGCCATTTTATGTGCCTTCCTCTAAGAGACAAAAATTAAACCAACGATGGCAAACATCAGGTAGTTTCTGTTTTTATTTAGGTTTCCTTACCTTGTCGGGCTATATTTTGTTCAAACAGAGAAATTTGTTTGGGTGGTGATCCTGCAAATGGTCATATGATATGATATGTGATACGCCACATCACCCACCAACACTACCGACCAGGGAGAAAGGCAGCGCACATTGTAAACACTGTCATCCCGTAGGTTTCTGAAGAGACGACTGAACCAGAGCTTTGTACGTTTTTGCTTTATAGAAAAACACAGGAAAACAAGGATATTTCTCACCGGTGTTTACGGTTGACAAGTGACTTTTTAATCAACAAAACATCACCGGCGGCCACCGTTGTTTGCTGCTGCTCTCAACCTCCTTTGTTTTCTTTTTTTTGTTGTTTTTTTTTAAATAAATAAACCAACGCATTTGCATTCCGCTCGCTGTGCCCTCCGATGGGAGACAACAAAAGCCGCGGGGCAGCGCCGGGACTCCGCCGGGCGAGGCGGGCAACGGTGGGACTTGGCAGCCGAAAGCTCCGCTGGTCGGATGCCAAATGTCTTTCCCCGACACGCTCGTTCAGAGGCGGCCGCGTCAATCGTCAACTAATTCTGTTTCCGGATTTCGAGGCAGCGCAAACACCGCCGCCGCCCACCTTCCGGTTTTAGAGCGATGGATGGCGCGCAGAGGTCCGGTTTTTTGAAAGGGGCTCCACGAGGCGAACGCCATCCCGGCGGTTACCCGCTTCACCCACCGGCCGAGGAGTCACACTCGCAGAATACGACGGAAGGAGCTCCGCCCCCCACGCCCCCCCGTCGGTGTGCCGCCGGCGAGACCTACCGGTGCAGGAGTATTCGTCCACTCTGGTGAAGCCGGGAAGGCAGTCACAACGATGGCCCCCCGGGAGGTTGGCGCACGCGGTGTTGGACTGGCAGTAGTGCAGCTGGGTGGCGCACTCGTCGATATCTGAGGACACACGGAGGGAGACAGCAACACAGCGTGAGCCAATGCGGAGCGAGGGCAACTTTTCTCAGTCGCGGCTTCCCTTGTTGCTGAGAAAGTGGAGAATTGTATTTCGGCGCGCTCGTCCTCCGTGCTCTCGGTCAATTGACTTCTTCTGCCTTTTCAGGACCTTAAACATAACCTTTGAAAAGCATTTCACAATCTGCCAGCCGCTGGAATAACATGGTCATTTTGCAGAATTGCAGAAACTGAATTTCCTGCAACAATGTCTCCTAAGTCGCAGTTGGTTAAAATCATTATTGAGGTCAAATAACTAGGTCTAGAGAGACAGTATAGGGGAAGAAAGAAAACACCAGAGAGTAGTAAGTAGCTGTCTTTTCTGGACTCCCAGCTGGGTAATGACACGGAACGGAATTTGAAAACACTGCAATTTCTAAGTCATCAAAAAAAAAAAAAAAAAAAAAAAAAAAGCAATCTTGAGGAAGAATGTCAGTCTGACAATGGCACTCAAGATAGAGTCGGCCCCGTAATATTTCACCTTTCCAAAACGTCAGCGAGATGGATAATAAAGAGACGGGTGGACTTTCTGTGCCGCGAACGTCCCGTATCGTTCTGCACACAACGAAACATCCGAACAGACGGCACAGGGGGCAGGACGGGACGGGACAGGGAGGCACGGGACCGGGGCCGGACGGGCCAGGGCAGCACGGCGTAAAGGACAGGAGAGGACGCAAGGGCGTAGGATGGGACGGAATATTATGGTCTAGGGCAGGACAGCACCGAACAGAACGTGACAGGTTGGCGTGTAATGCGACGGGACGGCGGCGTCTGTCCTCCGGGTGACATTCAGACGGGGGGGAGGGCAGAGAGAGGCGCTCGGTGCCATTCACGCAGGCCGGCAGATTCCCTGTCACCCCTAATACTCGGCTAATATCACAAAGCCTTAGCACGTCTCTCAACACACCGAATCCTTTTTCCCTCTAATGTACCTTGAAAGTCATTGTGAGAGCATTAAGCAGCGCGCGAGACGTGGAAGGAGCTGGATGAGCAGTGAGGGAATGACATCTGAAAGACATTAGGGAGATTTTCCGCGGCGCGCGCGTGTGTCGGTGAGTATAAATGCAGAATGCTGCCGGGGCGCAGCACCGGGCTAAGGTGCGGACGGGTGACGCAGAGCGGCGCCAGGTGACCGGGAGCCCTTCACCCAGGCGGGCGATCCTCCGCCGTTTAAGAGACGCCCGTGCGCCACCAGGGGCTGATTGTGTTTTTACAAAGTACGTCATCGACTCAAATCCAGCGCCCAGACGTTCCTGCTGAATTTCACGACCGATTAAGGATGTCGATTTAGAACGCAACAGAAGAACTGCTAACTCAAGAAGCACAACTCTGCAAGCCCCCACCGCGAGAAACCCTCACCCAGCGCTCTGGAAACACCAGTACAGCCAAACGCAACTCTCGCCCGTCTTTAAGCCACCGCGCAAAGGCCGCTGCGAGGGCCCCCCGTTGGGGCTCCTCGGTGTGGCTGACGGAGACGCCGCGGCCCGGCGCGCACGTCGCGCTCTTCAGGCTTGATTATCTTTGATGCGCGATGTTTCCGACACGCCCCTTCAATAATTCAAGGCCGGGCGCCCGCCGCCATTGTCGGCTTTCATTTCACAGTGCGGGGAGAAGGCTCTCCTGTCAAGTCGGACCGGACGACGGGGTGTTTTGATCCCTCCCCCCCGCCCGGGCGAGCGCGCGCGTGCACGTGCTGGGCTCACCCCTGGTCTCCCTGGGGCTGTGGGCAGGGGAGCTCTGGTGACAGAACTGGAACTGTCAGTTGAAATTGGGGGAATTTCTTCTTTCTTCCCCCCCAAGTTCACTGTCTCCCTCCCCAGCGGCTAGTCTCCCTCTCCCCCCTCTCCTCTCCTCCCCCTCATCTGGCTCTCAGCATCTCTCCGCTGTGTTAGTCGTGCTGTGATGTAGGTCAGAACTGGAGAAGGGAACAGCTAAAAATAAGGCAGGATAGGTTGTCTGTGTGTGTGTGTCTCAGTGTCTGAGAAAGAAAAGACTTGCTTGCATATTGGGATTCTGTTGCAGAGAGAGAGAGAGAGTGTGTGTGTGTGTGTGTGTGTGTGTGTGTGTGTGTGTGTGTGTGCGTGTGTGTGTGTGCGTGTGTGCGTGTGTGTGCGTGTGTGTGTGCATTCGCTTCACTGTACAGAGGTTAATGGGAACACAGCTCTGTCCAACCGCCCCCCATTGTTCCCGGCTGCAGATGAAGGGAGATGTGACAGCTCTCTGTCGTGGTCGCTCCGCGCCGTCCGAGTGTCTGCTCGGAAGCCCTCAGCTCCGCGGAGCCCAACCAAATCCGGCGGAACCGCGCGCGAACGGGGCCCCCGGGGACCCGACGCACTCCGTCAGATCTCGTGGCGAGGTCATATTTCGTCTTTAATCGGAGAGCCACGGGAAACTGCTGCCGCCTCGCACCGGACAACAGAACGGGGGGCTATCGCGGGGGGCAGATGGTGCGAGTGAAGAAAATAGATCAATTGTAAAAAAGAGAGACGCCGTGGGTGTAAAGGAGAAAAGGAAACACGGAGAGCTAGACGGAGGGAAATAGGGGCTTGACCCTGAAGGCACAGAAGCATCCGTACAATGTCATCTTCCCTCTCTGATACGCATCTCACCGCACACCTTCACCAGCTGTCCCCTTCACACCCACTGCAGCAATCAGCAATCAATGTTCCCATCTCCTCTGACCCCCCCCCCCTCTCCCTCTCTCCCTCTCTCCAGCCTTTAGTCTCTCTCTCTCCATTGGTATCTCTGTGCAGATATGGATTTATATTTGAACGGACACTCGTGTGGATTTATGAGCCAGTATTTGACCACCAGGAAACACGCCTCAAACGTGTCCAAAGCCTCTCAACCGCCCGGCCATCTCTGGCGACGCCAGGTGCCGTCCGGGAGCCGGGAACCACTGATCCAAAGGGAGGAATTGGACAACGAGCGACCGGGTCCTAAAGAGTAGGCAGATTTAGAATAAGGCCCCCGGGATATAGGGCCCAATTTAAAGCGTCGCGAGGCGTGCATCCACCCAAAGCCCCTTGCCGCGTGCAGCGCGAGCCAGGGGTCTCAGCAGGCTGCGTACATTTAATGAACTCTCTAATCTCCCCCCGTGCGACACAAAGCAAACACAAAAACTGTTTCCGCGCGAAGCCGGCGACTACTATACCCCCCCCCTCCCGCGCGTGCGCCCCGCGTGCATTTCCTCTGCGAGCCAGAGGAGAAAAGGGCTTATCGATGTGTTCAATTAGACGGCCTTTACGGAGGAGAACCTCTCTTATCTCGCCGCCCCTCCAAGATGGAGAATGTGCAGCGGGGGGGGGGGGGGGGGGTTTAGGCAGAGGGAGGAAAGCCGCGGCATCAATGCCGCGCTCCGGGGTTAGGGAGCCTCTGGCGGGCACCAGAGGTGGACGGCGCCGCGGTGCAGGAACGCGAGCGGTACGTTGAATACGTCCGCCAGCGCACGGCTCGCCCCAGAAGCTGCCGCTGAGGGAACGTTGCGGGACTTAGAGGGACAGGAAAACCCAAACTGCCACGAGTCCGTCTGCCAGCGAGCGCGTTTTCCTGTGGCGCCGTGTGTGTGTGTGTGTGTGTGTGTGCGTGCGTGTGCGGGGATGGTAGCTCAGGAGGTAGAGCTGGTCGTCTAGTAATCTAAAGGTTGCTGGTTCGTTCCCAGGCTCCTCCTGCTAGCATGCTGTAGTGTCCTTGAGCAAGGCACTTAACCCCTAATTGCTCCTGATGGCTGCGTCCGTCGGTGTTTGAATAATTGTAAGTTGCTTTGGATAAAAGTGTGTGTGTGTGGGCTGCTGATGTACACTTTACATGAACTAACAAGATTGCACTTGGATGCCCACTGAGTGAAAGAAAATCCATATATTATGCAGAAAACCAACATCCTCCCAACCGAGGGGCCAATTCACAAAGAAACGTGTCGCGGCCGCCATCGGGAACTCACGAGAGGCGTCGTGCTGATGACATGGCGGTGCAAACGCGGCCATAAAGCTTTGCCGGTCAGTGCAATTTGCGCTCGTTTTGCGTCCAATCGCAATGACCCATGCGGGGAAGTCCATAACCTGTGCATCGGCGGGGGGGGGAGGAGTCATGACGCATACGCGCCACCGCTCTAGACTCCAGTCTTGAATAAATATAAAACTTTAAATGATTTTCGGACGGTAGTTATTTTGATTTAAAGTGTTTATTGAAAATATAAAATTGGAGGAAAATCCTTGGAGGGCCTGCGCCGGCGCTTTGCCAAATCCTGACAGGGGGGGCGGGGGGCATTAACATTATGAGTAAATCTGTAATAAAACGTGCTCTTCCCACACTGTTAATTTACAGTTTATACATTTAGGGTTAATTTACAGTAAATTTTACAGTTAATAAAATATGCACATATTCAAATTATAACACTGAATCTTAATATTACAATGTAGAAATGATGACATTTCATTTCATATACAGTATGTTGCTCTACCAGGTTCCAGGCCACTTCCCCGAAAGGCTGCGGCCTGCAGAGCTGTCCATGGTCCTGAGGTTTAGTTCCGTCTGTGGTTCAATGTCAGTTTTGACCACTTTATCGCTATTCCCTATAACTTTAAGTTGTTTTTTTTCAATATCTTTTGAGTTTAATAGGGATTATGGAACCGTTTTTGTCAACGTTTGTACAAAAAATGATTCAAAGTTGCTTTTGGAGTGTGTTTTCGAAAACACGGACTGCTGCGCCTTCCACTACCTGCAGCAGCCGGGACATAATAATAATTAGGATAATAATGTCAAAATATTATTTACAGATCACTCGAAAGTCGTTGCACCAGCTCTGTGAAGACATTCCCGCAGCACTACCTTTTTTATTTTTGTTCTCGTGCAGTTACCAGGCCTCTGTAGACAGTAACGGCGTCTCTCTAACTGCGTGTGGCTTTTGCGGCAATTGTATGAATAATACGTAATCTAAATACGCCCAAATAGCACCGGTGCACTGAGACGCCTTCTGCATGGCGGCGCAGCTAGGGGTGCGTTTGACGTTTGAGGGTGCTTTCTGATTTAGACGCTCGCTTTTTCTGTTGTTCCTGCGGGTTTAGCGGCCGCAAAAGCTGCGCAACCGCTTTGTGAGTTCGCCACTGAGGTTCTGGCCGCCTGGACCGCCGGGCGGTCCGCAGCCCAACCGCTAGAGCCTCAGTAAACCCAGAAGAAACGTCAGGGAAGCTCCTCCTCCTGCTGCCTCCAGGATTTGACTGAGAAGGTGTTTACATGGCAGCTTGTTGAACGGCGCTACTAAGAGGCAGCGTGAAGCCTCGGCTGAACCCTGCGCTGCGGGGCAACGCCGCTCGATTGGACTCGCTGTACTGAATTACTGCAATTGATGAGGGCGGGTGGGTGGGCAGGCATGCGCGCGGGCGCGCACACGCACACACACACACACACACACACACACACACCGACAGGTAGCAGCACCACAGATACTGTACAAGATGTCTTGCAGGTTTCGGAGAGTTATATCTAATGCTTTTTAAGACAAATGTTAACATTTAAGACTGATCTTTGAACAAATAATCTCTCTAACAATCTTAAGTATTGCAAGTTAGTATAAAGGTAAGAACTACACGTTTGGTATGAAGGTACAGTAGGTAGACTTAATACCTTATAACTTCAGAAATGTTGACCGATGCGGAATAGCAAATATTAAAGTAAAAAAAAAAATCCATCAGATGGATATGGATAAATACTTGTGTTGAAAATAAGGCCCGATAAATTCAAATGAGAGACTATTTAAAGGCTTAAAGCCAAATACTCATGAAACTGAATTGAAGACATGTTGAGACCTTTCAAGGATGTGCACACATCACCATCACTCACTCATCTCCACAACCCACTCAGCGCAGGCATCCACAGGCCACCGCACAACATTTCAAACACTAAAGTCAAAAGATCGTAAGACATATTTATTTTAGCGCGGCTGGCTGGGTTGCTCAGGGCAACGGGGCTGGCGTGGGGCGCTCAGCCTGACAAAAATAACTGTCCGTTACTCAGCAGGAAACCTTTACCCATTTACAACCTTCACTGACGGCAATTTTCCCTTTAGAAGATTACAGCACGTTTCGCCAGCCACTTTCAAGTCATTACGTTACAAGTCTTTCTGCTACTGAAAAAAAACATTGGTGGGAGAGCGAGAAACACGAAACAGCAGAGGAAACCAGAGACGTCACGTGGAGCCGGAATATTTCAGCTTCTTGGACTCGTGCTCGAACGAGGGGTTAATGACAGACGTGAATATGAGACGAAGCTGCGTGAGACCATTTAACCACCAGCTGGTTAAATGGTTCCATCCAGACAGCGCCGATCAATCGGGTTATTTTGGTATAGCTCGACTACTTTAAAAGTCAAGCATAAACGGAGTATTTAACATGTAAATATCTTGTCTTACTGTAATTTTGTTATATATGCTGTACATGTTCCATTTGTGAATACTGTGAACAGTTTGTTTGGATGTTCGCGAACCAGGAAAGAGAAGCTGACAAGGCACGGCACAAATTCATTCTTAATGTCTTAATTTAAGCGGAAAATTGAGAAATTAAAACTTTTTTTTTTTTTTTTAAACCACTCCTATTCACGCACGCACACACACACACACACACACACACACACACACATACATGTTAGTGGCCAGCCCTGCGGTGGTCCAGTGACAGCAGATGGCCTTGGCGCTCATTGTCTGACGTGAGCACAGCGTGGCCCCGTCCGGCCCCGCTCTGCCCAGGACCCGCACGCGTCCTGCGTGGGTGTCGCCCTCAACCCCTTCCCCGTAATTAAGGCCGGCCCCTCTGGTTCCACTTGACAGCAGAGAGCAGCTGGATGACAGCGGAGGAGGAGGAGGGAGGTCGTCTCCTTCAGACGGACGGTAGCAGAGGGGCCACGGGGCCACGGGGACACACACACACACACACACACACACACACACACACACACACACACACACACACACACACACACACACACACACACACACACACACACACACACACACACACACACACACACACACACCCTCTCTGCAGGAAACAAGGCACTTACATGAAACATGCACCTGGACACTAGTGCTGCATTTGGTGGAAAACATAAGAGATTACCTTAAGACCTCAGTTCATTACTAAGTGCTGCACTTACAAACTGTCGATAGACAGTTCAGCCTAACAGGCTTAATGTGAAATGGCTAAAACATCTTTAACATAATGAAAAATGTACCTGTTGTGGGACAGCAAATGTACTCAGAAGAAAATCCATATCAAATTGATTTTTTTTTTTTCTTAATTAATAAAGCGGATACTGGAACAAGAAACGTAAGCTTAATGGAGTTTATTGAGCTGAGGTTTTCTTTAACCTTGTTAAGTTATATGAAGACACATTAAGCCTTTTAGAATCAAGACATTTATGTATACTACTAACTTTTCAAGATGTATACTATTACTGTATATATTTATAAATGGCAACACTGAACCGGATCTTCACCGCAAGCAAATGACGCCCTGACAAATACATGGTTTTGTTCTTGTTGAACAAACTGCATCAACAAAATAAACATCTTGTTCAAGCACTTCTACCAGATTGTTCCTCTAGTGCGACCTCAAGGGGGAACCGTGGTCCGGACAGTATGTGGCCGCCGAGTGAACAGTGTTGCAGTGATGCTCAAACTCTTTCACGTAAAGGACACGTTACGTATGAGGCCACAGGTGTGTCCTGTGGCCTCGTCCATTTGATGAGGTCACACAATCTGAGGATTCCAAACCTGTCCATAGTATTTTACTTCTACTCCTTACCCATTTTGCTTGAGACCCACCGGAACCTCTTGAAGGACCCATGTGGGTCCCCGGACCCCAAGCTGAGAACCGCAGCAGGGCGACGGGCGCCCCCCGGGGGTTTCCAGCCAGTGCACCGCGGCTCGCCTGCCTTGGCACATGCCAGACGTTGGCGAGGCCAAATCACAGGCGTCGCCATGCTCGTCATCCATCCATCCATCCATTCATCCATCCCGCTGAGCCGCTGCGTCCAGGACGTGCAGGTGACGGAGCGGGCGCTGGTTAATGCCACAAACATATCATTGAACAGATGTCGGGCCATGTATCATTTAGCGCACACAGATGCTCTGCAGACATGTGTGCCAATGGGTTTGGTGATAAATGTCTCGAGTCCCTCATAAGTTTTGCCCTCATTTTCTAATCACTGATTACTGAAGATGACGCGCTGGTTGTTATGTCTTGTGGGGATCGAAACCCTATGATGAATATGTAATCTTTCAAAGCTGTTAAATGCTGAAAATCAAGCGTTAAATCAACTGTCACACTTCAGCCCACGACAGAAAACGGTGGTAAAACATGTCAAGAGTTTCCTATAAGATGTGACACAAAATGCAACGACTACATTTGAGTTTCGTTCCATATCGATGCGTGTGAAGCCCGTCCAGTCCCTCCAGAGGATATCCCGTCTGTCGTCACTGCCCTTAGGCGTGTCCGCCTGCTCTCCCGCTTGGGGTCAACCTCTGTGTCCTCATCACCCCTTCCCTTCACGCTCGTCAAAATAACGTGGAATACAGTAAATAGCCGGAGCGGAGAGCAGCCGCGGCGCCCGACGGAGATCTGGCCGTTGGGATGAGGCGCAGCGGAGGCGTCGGGGCGGCAGCGCGTCTGTAATCGTCCCTGCCCCGCTGCCCTCCCCAGGCGCCCGTCCTGCTCCGCCTTCATCTTGCTTAATTACTCGATTACGCACCAACCTGTAGAAATCAGGTGAGACAGTGACTGACGCCTCGTAAATTACCTCATCATCGATAATAAAGATGATAGAAGGCGCACGCTGTTCCATGCCCGGTAGTTTCCTGCAGCTGGTGGCGCTCATACAGCGGCGTTGTTGGAGCACATCATAAAAGCCAAGGCTCCCTTCAATGTTGGTTTTTTTTTTAATCTCCCTGACCAGCCCAGAAAAACTAACTTGCGGCTCCACGGTGAGGTGTTAAGTAGCCTCATCCATCACGGGAAAAGTTTCTTTAAAAGCAGACGAAAGAGTCCGTTCCCCCGGAAAACTCACTGGGAGAGAGTTGCTTTGCATAAAATAATATTCATAGGTTGTTACAGCACAACAGAGCAACCGCTCCTTCGCTCTAATGGCTCATCCTCTAGTCATTATCACTTCCATTCTAAATGTTAACAGCTACACTACAGCAATTAAACTCTACGAAATACACCCCCAGTCATGTTGTCTTCTTTCCCAATTAGTTTCAGTCGGCCAAACTCTGCAGAATTCTTGGGTTTCTTTAATTATCGTTTGCAAAACTGACTTAGTGGCGAAGTGAGTGAAAGGACAAAAATGCCCGAAAAAAAGATAACGAACGTGAACGTGTCTCCGCAAACCCTCCATCGCATTCGATCGTGTCAGGTCCCCCCCCCCCCTTTCTCTCCTCTGCTTGTGTCCTTCTGGTTGTCGGGCGCTGGATCTACCTGCTCTGAGGATCCTCCGCCCTCCACTCCTCCACCCTACAGATGTTATCAGGCCCTGATTCGCTCTCGCCGCCTCGACAATCATAATTGGTACAGGATCTGTCTGCCCCGAGCCGCTGACATTCAGTGCAGTTTGAAGGACAGCTAGGGAAATGAGAAGCGCATAATGGAATATGCCGCCAGCGCAGGGAGAGGGAACAACAAAAAAAAATAAAACCGGTGACAGAGCCACTTGTAATGTGATCTGCTGCACCGCCTAAATATCAAGTGCAATTAAAAGCCGGTGAGCCTGCCGATGCGGCGGTTTGCCCCGAGTCTGCAGACAAATGTGGCGACAGCCAGTGGCCGACTCGAAATTGGTCGACTATCGCTCTTTTACAATTTTGGGGGGGAAAAAGAGAAAAGAAGAAAAGGAAGAAACCATCAGGTTGTCCTTGAGTGACCTTTCCGGGCTAACAGAGGTAATAACGCAGCGCTGTCGAGCGTTGCCGGGGCTCCGGGTCTCCTCAACCTCCTGGAGCTGCAGCGTCTGGTGCGACCGCTCCCGACACGTCGGGGATGTGCCCTCGGGTCCGTCGCCCACGGACGTGGAGTCCTCGCCGGGACTCGCTCCGTCCCCTTGGTGCTCGGCGGTGAACTCCGCGTGCGCCTGGTGGGGCGAGGGGGTCGGCCTTTCCTCTCATCTTTTTTTCACGGTCCACCGGTCACCGGCGCATCTAAGGGAGAGGAGCCGAGTGCATGGAGGAATTAATTCTCTGGGTGTCGGAGAACATGCCTGGAGATGATGTAGTAACTGTGGGTGTGTGTTCGTGTGGGGGGGGCAACAAGGCCACAGCCCTGGAGGGGGGGCGCCAACACAGATTAATGATACGAGGGTGACAACTCACTTTTACTGCAACCAAATAGGTTGCAGTTTTGAGAGAGAGAGCGAGAGAGCGAGAGAGAGAGAGACCCTTGCCTCCACCGTAATTACCACCTCATCACGTTGCTGTAAATTTTAACTTTGCCAGCGGAGGAATCCGTTCTGAACGTTGATTCTGAATTGCGCCGGGGGGAGCGGCGTCCACGCCCGGGCGCTTTGATCCGACGCGGCTCGACTCCGGCGCAGCCCGGCTCCTGTAGACTCATCCCAATGCTTGTCGTCTTTGCTTACTGTGCGGTTTTTGCGTCTTTAAATTTAAATCTCCACTGTACGTCGCCCACTCGCCACAAACCCTCCCCCTTCCGAGTCCCCCCTTGAGGCTGGGGGGGAACGCTTTTTCATTCAGAAATAAAAAAACTTTTGGGGGGGGTTCTTTGCCAGACAGAGGTCTTAAGGCGAGAGGGAGTTGTCCAAATCCTGCAACGCTAAATACAATCCTACCGAGCCCTCTGAGGCGGCATTAGTGATAAAAGACTATAAAATTAAACTTGACTTGGGAGAAGTTTTATAAAACTCAAAATATCCTCATCGGGCAGATTATCCATGAAGCGCTGTCAGCTGCAGGGACCGCGGGGAAGAAGCAAAGTAAGCAAACAATTGAAAAAATAATAATAATAATAATTATTATTTTTAATTCATTAATTGTATGAATTAATTTTTTCAGCACAAGTGTTGATCAGTGAAGGCGGCGCGGGGGAAGCTCCCTCATCAGCGCCGCATCATAACAGCCAAACAACATCTCAGTCATTGCAGAGCGGCGTCGGCAGCTGCTCCGGTCACCTGTCCTCCAGCCTCCGTCAGCTTCACCCGCAAACAAAACAATATATTTGCTGCAGCCAGAATAAAAAAAATAAATAAATAAAAACAACGACAATCCAAAATGGCAGAGCAGTTATGCAAATGCCGTGCGTGGTGGATGGGGGTCCGAGACCCGGCTCTAAGAAAATGGACCGTCACAGGGTGAATTTACATCGGTGCACTTGCCCTCGCCCTTGACTTTGACCGCTAAATAATTCCTGGAGGGCTTATTCCAATCCTCTTACCCATGCAGGCCCACGCGCCGGGTGGCGACGCCACCTGACTCATCTCCAAGGTCACACGGGGGGGAAAAAAAAGGGGGAAGAAATTGGGCAGATTTTACCGCCGCACTTAAACCTGTTTTGGCCCGGGATAATATAAGCTCCACATTCCATCCCTGGCTTTATCTGTTCTCGTGCGTGAGAGTACACACACACACGTACGTACACACACGTACGTACACACACGTACGTACACACGCACGCACACACACACACACACACACACACACACACACACACACACACACACACACACACACACACACACACACACACACACACACACACACACACACACTTGTGTCCCGGACTGTTCTCAATCACTGTGATGTCATGATGAATGGCTGGCCAACAAAGATGGAGAGTGTGAAAAAGAGAGAGAGAGATCTCTGCTCTGGCTTTTTATCGCTCTATTTTATCATGGAAATCACCTCATTTACTCCTGTGCACTGCTCCATTCATCTCCCATTGTCACTGGCAAAACCCATTTTCCATTGGTGCCCATACTGTTTCTGTGTGTGTGTGTGTGTGTGTGTGTGTGTGTGTGTGTGTGTGTGTGTGTGTGTGTGTGCATATGTCAGTAACAGGAACGGGGCACGGGCGCACACGCTTCGCACGCAGACGTACTTCTGCCCCGACTGCCTTTCATGGAGTCGTGACACTACACACACCTAATCAGATGTTTGCCGCAATCAGACAGACATAATTTATTCACTCGCGAGGAAAAACAGTTTCAAGAACGGTGTGCTGTGAAACATGAGAAGCGTAAATAGCAAACTAATCCAAAACACACACACACACACACACACACACACACACACACACACACACACACACACACACACACACACACACACACACACACACACACACACACACACACACACACACACACACACACACACACACACACACACAAGGCAGAGGGGAGGAGGTGGTGGGGTTGCTAATCAGTACCTTGTGATTTCCATTCCACCTCAAGCCAGGAGTCCTTGGCGCGGGGCGGGAGTTAATGACACGAATACAATTCATAATTTAGAGAAATCTAGATGGGTCTAAGGCAGAAATGTGGCGGTGGCTTTGGAGCGGCGGGGGAGCCGCGACGGCGGCCTCTTAGAGTAATCCGACATGACAGCGTTCACCTCGGATGATAGAGAGTGGAAGAAAAAACTATCAAAATGCTCATAAATAACTGATGGAGCCGCCCCGGAGAGGTGGAGAGAGGCAGAGCGAGGGAGCGCTCCCTTCTTCTGCTCAGCTTCATATCACGCTACTCACATGGAAGATGAGTATTTCAGTATCTGTGTGTGTGTATGTGTGCGTGTGTGTGTTTTATTACACGTGTGTTCCTAAACCTGTCGGGGTGGAGCGGGCCGTGACATGATGGAGGCAGCGCTGGTTTCAGCCCAGCGACGGCCTCTGGGGTGGGGAGCCTGGAAGGAGCTGACGGTGGGCGACACAAATAGTTGGGGAAGCGGAGGATATCAGGCCGGTGTCGAGACGTGTGCATGCATGCTCTGTGATTCATGTATTGGGGTGTGTGTGTGTGTGTGTGTGTGTGTGTGTGTGTGTGTGTGTGTGTGTATTTTCGTGCATTTGAATGGGGTGGGTCACATCAAAGCAGAGCAGCGATGCCGAATCACTCGAGCTCCTCACCGGGAAACACCAACCAACCACAGTCCACAGACTGTGAGTAGAAAATGTCCTCTTTTTCTCACCCTGACACAAAATACATTGAGATTACATTAATTTTTTTTTTAAACCAAAAAAAAAGAGGCTGTAAATCATATTGTTCCGACCGAGATACATTACATTCTATTTGTAATAAATTTAAAAAACGCGTTTACACTCTAATTGGATGCATGATGTGCCGGTAATCATAAAACGAATCAAAAGCCCAGATTAAGGGCCGGTTCTGATTGGCTGAGACCCTAAATTGACGCCGATTCTGAAGAGCATCGTTGTCGTCGACGTCATGAAAAGGCCGCCCGCTCGGCCCACTATGCAGTTTGGTTCCGTTCGGTAAAGTGAACAGAATATCAGACTGGAGCTGCCAAACACATGCACCCAAGTCCAGAGCATTATTAAGGAGCAACTTGCCGGTTGGCACAGCCAGCGAGTTCATGTGCGAGGGAATGATGTGGCAGTTGAGCTTGTTGGGTTACAGGTAGGTGCCGGCACCCCCCCCAATGATACTGTCGCCGAAAAAAAACTTTGATCGGGGTCCCGGCTTCCGAAGACAGGGTGTGCTTTGCATAAGGGACGGGCAGATTAGTCGACCGATTAGTCGACTAATCGATTAGTCGACTAATCGATCGGTGGACTCGGGCAGTGATGCCGACTTCCGAAAAACTCTGATTAGTACGTTTGGCACGCGCCTCACGAGAAACTCCGCCCGGACTCTCGTGAGCGTAGCACACAGAACAACGTGCTTGTGTGAGAGAACGACGGCGGTGCTGCGTGTGTGGGAGGAAGCCGTGACCACGGCTCTACACTGGCACGCAGAGTCACTTGCAGTGTTCGCCTTTTTTGTCGTCTCTCGTTTGGTCACTGTAAGACTTTTTCTATTTGGAAAAATAAAAGAACATTTGTTGAAGTTATATTATTTATGTACTGGCAACTGTTAGTACGTGCGGTTAATGGTCTATGTTGAGGGGTTAGTTGACTAATCGACTGAAATTCTTGTTCGTCGTTTAAAAAAAGATTTTATTTTCGATTTATTGGTTTTCCTTTGTTTCCTACTTGAACTAAAAAAAACAAAACCTGTTCTCTAGAGCTTCACCTCCTGGTACGACGGCCTTTCCTCCGTTGGTACGAGACTTTATTGTGTAAAAACTGGATGTTCTGTGTTAGGGTAACACTCTTTACTCCTAAATAATAAACCCTCCATCTTCTGTGACACCCCCAGCCCACCACTCCGCTGCTCAGGTGCTGGTGCAGGCACAGCCCACGGCCTCAGCTGTGTTATCTACGCAACAATGAAATAACACCACGTTTTAATATATTTCTGCCCTTGCTGCCGTTTTTTTTTTTTTTTTAATATAAATTCCCAAATCATCTTCTGCATAAGCCAGGATTGTAAATTCATTAAAGGAAAGTAACCTGATAGTTGCTCTTGAAGCAGTTCTGGATTACGACCAAAAGCAAGGCAAGGCAGGTCTATATAAAGTGCTTTACATAAAACATAAAAAGCATTAAGATAAAGTGCAAAGAAACACAATATAAAAGGACATAGAATGAATAAAGTTATACTGCAGTGAAGAAATGAATCAAAGAAACGTTGTTTCACTCCTTGTTAACAATTGTTTCGCCTATTCCCCAAATAGTGTTTTACCATGTCGAGTCGATATCCTGGTCCTGGAGAACCGCTCTGGAGATCTTTTTTTTTTTTCACAACTATTTTGCCTATTTCCAGAAGAGCATTTTAGAAAGCAGAACCATTCCAAAGCAAAACTGATCCACGCTCATTTTGGGCAATGGTGCAAACTGACGCCTGGCAGGTCTGCGGACAGATCAGATCCGGATCCGGATCCAGATCCAGTTTGCGGTGAGGGTTCACAGTAAAGACCGTTGTACGATTCAATAAAACAACTTTAAAACAGATGCATTTTTAAGATTGCTCATCGAGCTCCACTGGTTACCTGTAGCCGCCCGCATCAAGTTCAAGTCTCTGTGCTGGCCTACAGAGTGATTGCTGGGAATGCTCCCGCCTACTTAAATGCTCTTGTAACAGCACATGTTGCCCCCCGGATGCTGCGCTCGTCAAATGAGCGTCGCCTGGCTCTGCCGGCCATGCAGCCACGGCAATCCAGGCTGTTCTCATTTGTAGTTCCACGTTGGTGGGACGAGCTGCCAAAAATGACCAGAGCAGGGGCCTCGCTCTCTGTCTTTAAGAAGCACTTGAAGACCCAGCTCTTCAGTGAGTACCTCCTGTCCTAACTTACAATTACTTAGCACTACCTAGCAGTATTTATTGTTACACTAATGTCTCTGTCGCAATGTAGCTTGAATGTTATTCTCCCTTGTAAGTCGCTTTGGATAAAAGCGTCTGCTAAATGACAAAATGAAATGTAATGTAATGTAATGATTCTGAATCGTCAAGATAACATTCCCCCGCCTCAAATCTCGCCCGCCAGGCCCAAACACAGCAGCCACCGCATTGATCGGCCCGCAGCCTCATTTACAACCTGCGTGTTTCTATTTTTCCAAATGATAAAGGCAGCACGGCAGCCTTCTGCAGATTGAATCCAAGGCTTTCTGCCCCACAGCGACCCTCTGTCCTATCTTCTCTCCTCTGACCAATTTCTCCCCGAAGTCTGTCTCCTCCTGCATGAGGGCCCATCCCTCCGTCTGGGCCGGGGAATGAGGCTTTGATCGACCTTTTTAGACATAATAACCAAAATAACCAACTGCAATAGGCAAAAATACCGCAAAAACATGCGGTGCGTGCCTGTTCGCCCCGATGAGCGTCCTGCGCCGTGTCCCTCAGCTTGTTGCCGTGGCGCCCGCTACTTGCGGCGTGATATTATTTCTGGATGTGAATCCCCGGGACGCGGCGCCTCTGGGTTTTCCTGGGAGATAACAAGTGTGTTCACGACTCACTGATCGCGGCGAGCATCACGAGGGGCTGTCAGATGAAACAGCGCCCTCAGACCTCCGTGTTAATTACACAGATGCTGCAACACGTGTCTCGCTTCTCTGCACTTATAGAAGTCCAAGTTAAAGAGGCTGCTCCCAGTCCGGAGCTCTGTCGCCGCACTTGTCGCTGCTCTTCATAGATGCAAGGTCAAAATCAATGAGCATTTGTAGAATTTCCATTTATTTATTTTTTATTTATTTTACTTTGCAACCGCTGAAATGCTTGATTAGCATATAAACCATACACGACAACTTGTTTAACGGTTCCTGTTAAATGTTTGTGAAATAAATTGCATCGCTGTAAATGCATATTAACAGATTTTTGATTGTCATAATAAACTCAGAACTGTTGTTCTGGATAAAAAAGCTCATACTTAAGCTCGATGGAAACAATTTACAAAATTACCAATAGAAAGTTCGATTCTATGCGGGTTTTTACCATCACGATGATTAAAAAGAAAAGTGTGCCTCGTCACAACGCAGAGCCACGCCTCAGACCAAACAAGGAGGTCGATCCTCACCGTACCTTGGACGTCCTCCTGGGAGCCAGCAGACGGCTTTCAGAAGCCTGCACCCCCGTTAGGCCCTCCTGAAGGTCGTCAACACCTCCGCCACTCGCCCGCACGGAAAGGTCACTTCCCTTCCCTCCCCGAGCCAGAACACGGATGGACATCCAGGGGTTGAACTTAGCTCAGGTAAATAAACACAACAGAAAGATACGCAGAGTTCCCATCGTCAGAGCAACCAAACCCATCTAGAAAAAAAAAAAGATAGATGACTAGCACGATGTCGCTCCCTCAAAGTAAGGTTTGCAAAAAAAATGTAATTGCGGTCCACCCCCCTCCCAAATCCCAACTGAACCCCTAGCTTCCATCCTTGCCTGCCTCTCTCTCAGACGCCGGAAAGGCTTTCAGAACGCAGGCCCCTTCAAAGCACCTCCCGTACGCTCGGCTCTGTTTGTCCTCGCCGCGACTCCTCCCTCCCGCGTTCGCCTCGTCTGAAGTCGGAGGGGGGCGCAGGCGCGTCACGTTCTCATTACGGGGCAAACAGAGCGAGGGCGACGCGCCGGGCGTCAACACTTTAGAGGAACAATGGAGCAGAACCCAAACGGAAGCCGGAGGCAAACAAACACGCCCGGCTCCATGCGACCTTAATGAGGGAAGATTCCTCTCCGCCAAGAGGAAATCAAGCAGAATGACAGGAATTATGGAGATTGCTGTTTGTGTTTTCCCTCGCAGAGAATCCGGTACGTAAAATGGGAGAGAAAGTGCTGATTTGGAAGCACAATCGCCCGCTGCGGCGGGTGTTGCCTGGAGCACTATGAATTACTGTGCGGTTTGGAGTCTGGAGTAAAATTGCTCTAAACTGTACACGCCAGATACATCTCCATTGGAGGATTGCTAAGTGGGCAATTACAGTGCGCTACAGCCACAGCCAAATGCGCTTTCCGCCGCGGGATAATGAGGGCCGCAAAAAATAAATGTTCCTCGTCCCTTCCCGTCCATAAAGCCAGGCGTGAGGGCTCCCTCCGGCGGCCGGGCCGCCCGGGGGCGAGCGGAGACGCCCTTCTGAGGTGTGCAGGGGTGGACGCCCAACTGCGAACCTTTTCACAACTCCTACTTCGCACCACGTCTTTAAAAGGTCTCTGTCTGTCTGTCTGTCTGCCCGTCCGTCTGTGTGTGTGGTTTTTTTTTTTCACCCGTTGCTTAAAAACAAATCCAAGCCACGAGAGACTTTCTTCTTGAGGTGAAGTTATGACTGTATGCCCCAGATATCCACCGGCTGGGCGGTTCAAACAGGAGAGCTGAAGAGGAGCTTTTGTTGTGTGTGTGTGTGTGTGTGTGTGTGTGTGTGTGTGTGGTTGTGGCACAGAGGACATAACAGATGAGGAGCGGTAGCAGGGCTGAACATTTAATGGGCTCTGTGGACACAGAGGGCTGCTACCTTGGCCGGTGCCATTCATTTCTCTCCGTGCAATGTCGCTCTTTTTCTCTCAAAATATGAATGTCAGCCAGGTACAGAGTGATATACACTGATCAGCCACATCATTAAAACCACCACTAATTTAGTGTAGCGCCCCCTGATGCCGCCAAAGCAGCCCTGACCTGTGGAGGCATGGACTCCACCAGACTCTGAAGGTGTCCTGTGGTATCCGGCACCAAGACCTTAGCAGCAGATCCTTTAAGTCCTGGAAGTTGTGAGGTGGGGCCCCCATGGATGGGGCTTGTTGTTCCAGCACATCTCACAGATGCTCCATCTGATCGGACCCTAACCCCGCCCATCCACACGATGTACACAGTACTGAACACACAGATGTACAGAACACATTCTGACACCTTTCTATCATAGCACCATTCACCCTTTCACCAATTTGTGCTACAGTAGCTCTTCTGTGGGATCGAACCAGACAAGCTAGACTTGGGCCCCCATGACCCCGTCCCCGGTCCACTGGTCGTCCTTCCTTGGAGCACTTTTGGTGGGTAGTAACCACTGCGTACTGGGAACAGCCCACAAGACCTGTGGTTTTGCAGATGCTCTGACCCAGTCGTCCAGCATCACAATGTGCTCCTTGTCAAAGTGGCTCAGATCCTTACGCTGCTTCAACACATCAACTTCAACAACTGGCTGTTCACTTGCTGCCTAATATATCCCAAATATAATAATAATATATATCAGGATATATATATATATATATATCATAATAATACATCCCACCCCTTGACAGGTGCCATTGGAACCAGATGATCCATGTTATTCACTTCACCTGTCACTGGTTTTAATGTTGTGGCTGATCGGTGCACACACTAGGGATGTACCAAGCGGATATTTGGTATCGGGTCTGATACTGGCCAGATATCATATCAGATATTGGACATAATACACTGTATGTTGTAATCTGACACCATGGTCTGATGAATATCCCCCGAAACGCTGCGGTGAAAGGCGCTTGTTGCCTTTTTAGCCGTTGCATTGTACACGCGGCGCCACGTGAGCCGCAGCCTGGAGGGTCAGGCCGTACCCGGCAGCAGCAAGAACATCGAACATCGTTCCGTGACGTGTCCGCGTTGTGGAATGCAACAGGCAGGGCAACAAACGTGATCGAGCACCTGCAGATTGTTCTGATCCTCGCGTGGCTTCGGTCTGCCAGAACAAACCCTTATCATTTACAACTTCACAAACACTTACAGAGGAAAAGGTACGGTTTAGTCTGACAACCAATCTTTCCTTCTCAAGTTTGTAGAAAGTTCATATACTGTAAGAGTTTTAGTTTTAGATGTCAATCCTAGGAAGGTGTGTGTGTGTGTGTGTGTGTATGTGTGCGTGTGTGCGTGTGCGTGAGTAAAGAAGAGGTCAAGGAAAAATATGCAACTTAACATATGCAACAGAAAGAGAAGCAGAAAGCCGACGGAGCAGCATTATCAAAGGGGGAACTGCAAATTTGGAGGGAAAGAGCAAAGACGGGCGTGGGAGCGGAGGAGGAGACGCTTGAGGACTGAGGATTTGCTTTGTCAGATGGAAAGAAAAGGGGAAGAGTAATTTAATAAAGGTGAGGGTGAAACAGAGAGGAGGAGTAGAGAGCTGAGCTACAGTAGCCTTGTTAAGGAGAGAGGGAAAATGTAAAGGAGAGTGTTCCCATCACACACAGCACCAGCGTCGCCATGGTAACAAGACACTAGTATCAAGCCGCGGTGGTCACTAATTCGACAAAAACATCGGGACGGAGGACGCGCTGAGAGTCCGTTTGACTTCTTTGGAGCATTTTTCTGTTCTGCAAAATGTTTTCCTTTGTGAATCGCGCCGGCCTCGAGTGACAGTCCAGGGACCAATCAGGAGTGAGATCCTACTTAGGCCCCGGCCCCCGCGGTCCCGCACCAGGTGCCGTCGCGCAGAGTTCCCGGAGACAAGCAGGCAGGGAGGGAGAGATCCAACATGTCGTCCTCTGCTTCAGTAGACCGAATCATTCGTACCGCTTTGGTTTTCATGGCCGTCTCAGTAAAGATGGCCGCTCTCCCCCGTCTGAGCTGCTGGGAACGGAGCAGCTCACATCCGGGCGGTTTCCTCTGCTCTCTTCTGTGTCTTCCTTCAAATTTGCCTGATGTGTGTTCTTTCTTTGTACGACGGTATATTGGTGCACTCCCTCTCTCATTTGCTCATACATGCACACACACACACACACACAACGTCATAAAAACTTTCAGGCTCTCAGCAGGAAGTGCTCACCCTCAGCATCAGTCAAGGTTGACTATATCCTGTCATTACAAGGCAGTTGAAGACAACAGGCCAAGCATCAAAAATAATGCAATATGTATCACCTCCCATATATATTTAATCTGCTGAAACAGGTAAAAGCCACATGCATGCTGAAGTTTGCAGGGCATCCGCAAATCCTGCGGAAGACCTTTCATCCCAGCTTTAGTCCAATGGACTTGGACTTTTGCACCTGAAAGAATAAGAATAAGAATGTGGTATCCATTCAATGTTTGAAAGGCACGGTCAGTAAAATTCAACAATGAGCGACAAATAGCGCCCGCCGTTGGAAGCCATGGAAACTACACCAACGCTGCCGTTCTCAGCGTGGTTGCTCAGCAACGTTCGTCCATGCTTGAGCAAAATAAAAGGAAACCTGTTTGGCGGTGAGGGGCATTCCTTCCTAAACAGAGTTTTTAGAGCTTGAAATCCAGTAGCCACGGAGGTAACGGTGGACTGAACATTTACAAAGCCCTGTTGCTATAACATGGTCAATTGCTATAATGAGCAAATTAACTGTTACTGATTATACCTTTTAGCAAATTTAAATGTATTGATTTTTATGAATTGTTTAACTGACTGGCAATGTTGAGTTCCCTATTCTGAATTAATACAAGTATGCATATTTTATGCAACTTAATAAAAAAAAAAGATCATATTTATAATACTCTTGGGCAGCTTTAACACATACACTCTGGATAATGTCAAGAGCTGATTATCTGGACATTGTCAGGATTTACCCTTTTACACATGCAGCAAAAAACGGGAGATTGTCCGTGTCAGACGCCTTTACACCACCTGGAAACAATCAGTTTGGTTTCGACGAGGGGCGGAGCCTGGTTAGAGCGTGCAGGAGGCGGACAAGGCTACAGACTTTTTACAGGCTTTTTACTGCGTTGATACTCCATGTATTTGGACGTATCCCCAATATAAACAATAGAGTGGAAAGGAATAATGAAGAAAGCAGAAAGGAGTACGCAGCAGCTACGCTCCGTGCACCAAGATCCGCACAAAGGTAAATAACTGGCGCATGATATAGACGTCATCAACACGCCCATTGGCTCGCTGCGAATGATACAGGCAATAACCTGTTCTGTTCACACATACCGCTCAATCGGACATTACGCAGACTTTGTCCCAGGGTACTGGCTGGGTAAAGTCCGGGTAATGTCCAGATAATTTCAGGTTTACGGTGCATGTGTGAAAGCAGCTTTGGTAAGGCCTATGTTCTATGGTCTCTTTGACGACCCACATTTTCGCTGCTGTGCGGATCTGAGAGCCCTCCCCTTCCTTGTTATTTCTCTTCTCTTACACACCTTTCTTAGGTCCCCCATCTTTCCCCCATCTCACCCCCATGTCCCCCAAGCCCCCTGCTGGCTCTCAAGGTCACCGCAGGCAGGAAGAATTCAACCTGAACGCACATTACCATTCGGCGCCCCGCCCTCGTTGGCCTGCCCGCGGAGGGGATGTGACAAGTGACATCGGCATCAACCCAACCCCATCTCCCTTTCTCCCCTTCTCCCCTGCCAGCCGGCCTGCCTGCTGAGTGCCTGCCAAAGCCGAGCCCGGCTGCACGGCAGAGCGGCGCGCACTACATCTATCATTCAGTGGCCTGGCTGCCGGCCACATGCTACAGTTAAATGACACGCTGCCGAGCGCGGAGCGCCCCGCCCCAACTGGACAACCCCATGCCACGGTCACACCAGCACGGTGGAGCCCACGAAGACGGCTTTGAAGCAGTTATCCAAACGGCGACGATTTGTCTGGGATGGCTTATTCGTAATGAAGGAGGTCAGACAGGTTCCGCCTTTGAAAGACTCCATCTCTCCATTCTCTGCCGCTTCTCTTGGAACGTCGCGTAGGCTGCACACGTCACACGACTCGTCTACCTTCAAGGTTTAATACAGGCCTGGTTTTTATTTATTAATTAATTAATTCAATTACATTTTTATCATAGATCAACAATGGAATCAACATTGTGCCTTTCTTGTTCAAAATAGAATCCAATGGAGAGGTATTTCGCTGCAGAGTGTGCGTGGGGCAGGACAGATCTCAGCTGAGGGATCGTCGAAGGAGCCTCTGTCGCTGTGTTCCGGAACGTGCGGAATATCAACCAAACTGTCTGACCGCAGGGGGCAGCTTTCGCGCTTTTTGACATCACAAACTGTACTTAATTACCCTTTGAATATTAGAGCTGTACCTTGTTTTTGGCCTGCACACCTGCACACTGCAGTGACGTGTGGAATGACATGTTCCAGTGGTCTAATCTGGTACATCTCAACAAGCAAAACTGGCAAAAAGATAAATAAATACAAAAATACGTAAAATATGAATCCTTCAAGCTTTAGAATGTCTCGATATTTGAGTTCCTCTGGGAAATTCTCTTCCTGTCAGAGGTCGAGTCCCCTTGTCAAGGACACTGGGGGGGGGTGGATGCTTGCCAACATAAAGTTCGGGGCTCTTAAACCAACACGCTGAAAACCGCTCCCGACCGCAACGCCATTTTCATTTTCTGGTCTGGACGGAGCATCTTTTACAACCTCGCGTCAGCGGCCCACACGTTACACACATTCGGTTGCAAAATGACGATTTGTTGGTGAGTGTGGTTTTGCGCAAAAACGCACAAGGAGCACGTCTGAGCTCTCCTCATTTGACTTTTGGCTTATGTAAAATGTATGGAATAATTAATGGAATTTGTGCAATATTAATTCAGTAACCGGGTGTCTTTACATAGATTTTATGCAAATCGACAAAAAGTAAAAGCGTTTACCGCTGCAGCGTGACTGCAGCTCTATTATGGATCTCCATCACGAATGAGTGAAGCGAACTCTGGTCTGCTCGAGCGGGAACAGTCGGGTTGTGAAGCGAGTGGGAGTTCATTGAGCCTCCTCACAAAGGCCCAAACCGCCTCATCGACGGCCTCGTCTCCGGAGCCGCGCACTGAGGGGGAGGCCGGGTCGCCGAGAAGCCGCCCGATCGCAATCCGCTCTAATAACTATAATGGCTGCGGGATCCTCCCACACGCCGGACCCCAGCATGCTGGATATTGCCGCTGCACGCCGGACAAAGATTCGGACCCCAGATAACAGCGGGTGTCGCCACCATCCAAGGGCCTCACGCAACACCCTCCGCTCGGCGTGAGGCGTGGCCGTGGCGGCTGGAGAGGGGGAACAGCCCTTTCCAGGTGGTGGTTGTATCACATGGGCAGGTCCTGCCAATCTAACTCCAAGTCTCTTATTCTGACGCCATCCGGAATGGCCACGTCAGTGATTTTCCCTGACTACCGAAGCCATTATTCCAGCCCGAAACGGACGGCCATGTTTCCTCTGACCATTTAAATGTAATGTGGAGCAACAGCGGTGGTGTTCCAGATAATTATGCGCCAGACGTTTAATACACGCATAGTTCTGAACCTGTAGGAATTCATCGCTGAATTAAATGAGATGGCGAGACGTGGCCGTGTCCCCGGCGCCGACGCTGCTTCAAGTGACTCGAGGCAGACTGAACTAAGCTCTTCAATCAGGGGCCGTGTTTGTGCCAAAGGAGACAAGTTGTTAATGAATGTTTGAGTGTGGCTGACACACCTGCTGTTGTTTTTTTTTTTTTTTTGTGCATGCGGGCACAGCGTGAGCGTTGGGCATTCGGTGCGTTCTCCTCATGGAGGCGTGCACGGGCGGCGCCTCCCCACGTCCAATTAGAGCGAGCAGCCCGGGAGAGACGGCAGAACCTCCTCTCCTCCTCTCATCTCCTCTCCTGTCGCCCAAGTCAGCGACCGCCGTGCAGCGGCGCACGTGTGCACGCTCCACATGTCTGTGGCGCTGTAGCTCTGTGCCCCAAATACCTCCAGACTGGGTCAATAACTCAACGTGGAACACACCCACCATGATAACTAGGACAGAAACAACCGGAGTTGAAACGCAGAAACATCGAAATCGGTCGACCCTCATATTATCCATGTTTATTTGAAGGAGGAAGATCGGCTTTAGGTAGGTATCAGATGGTATCAGCACCAGAACAACGGAACCCATCAAACAAGCTACGCCCCCAAAAACACATTTATGCATAAAAATTACCTGAATTATTAAAGTTATCGAACGCCTCTGCTCAAAAGAATTCAGCATTTTTTAGCTATTTCATGTGGGGTTTTTTCCCATGCATGCATCATTACCAATGTTAAAGTTAAATGTTTTTGAATTTTTGATAAATGGCCAGAAAAGTTCAAAATCTCAACTGGCAAACCACAAAAAGTGAGGGACGGTTCATCCGAACTGGCCAAACACTCACCATGAAATAAAACGACCAGTCTCCAAGCCTCAGAGGCATCAAAACAGAAAAACCCTCAATCCTCCATCCTTTAGTTTGACTGGTCGCAGAGTCCACATTCGCTCACCATTTTTGACACAAGCTAATAGGCTGCCGTGGGTGAAGATCTGATTTATTTATCATTGGTTGCCATACGTGACACTCAATTACTTACCAGACCCCAATTTCCCGCTTGAAGGAAAATTACGGGAGAAAGCAGGAAGTAAAATTGGCTCGAGGTGGCCTTTAAATGTCTCTCGGTGACTTTAAAAGACTAATACCGTGTGCCGGTGTTTTGTCTGGGGGGGAGCAAGAGGCTGAATTAACGTGAGACAGGGCTAATGTGTAAAATGAACAGATGACTGCCCTCTGGGCCCTTCCGCTGACTAGTCTGACTAAATGCACCATGCGGGCACAAGCATTACCTGCCAGATGACAGCGTACTCCTTGTCCTGGCGGTGATTAATCGCCTGATAGATTCCTATGCAAACCTCAGAGAAAAGCCTCAGGGTCGGGGCGCCCGATCCGAGGATCCTCCACGAACGCATAGAATATACTGTATAATCCTTGTGTCTGCAGATAAGAAACTGTTTAACCTTCTGCCAATCTCCGTGCCAGACTTTATTTGGTTTTCTTCTGAACATCAAATTGGGAGCAACTCTGTGGGACCCTGCTCTGAATCTCATATCTCACCCCATAAAGCAGTGGGGCTCGGAAAGACAAACTTCGGCTTCCATTTTATTGGAAATTAATAATTTGCTGCAAAGTGTGACAGGTTGTTGCTGTGACAGAACGTAAAGCCTGCAGGCCAATTAACTCCCGTCCAAGTGTTAGAATTGCCTTGCTTACACACAGACACACACACACACACACACACACACACACACACACACACACACACACACACACACACACACCCTTTCTCACTATTTTGGGGTAATTTTATGTTCAAGAATGACTTCTTCTTTTTTTTTTTTCTTTCATTTTTTTCTTCCTCCAAATATCTCTACGTCGTGAGGATGCCGGCAAACGATCCTGGGGCGGCACGTACTGTTTGAGATCATGTGCTGCAAACTGTTGCGGGTGTGACAACAATGTGCCATAAAAATATGTAATTGAAAATTGTCCATGTAATTCCAGAGGCCAACCAGTCCTCTCCGCAGGTCGGCAATTTTTATCTCTCCCGCTGAAGGAAACTGGAAGTTGCGGCGGTCCAATCAAGCGGCGGGGTGGAAGACCTGCTGTGGCGTCGCTCAAGGCGCCGGCCCGACCCCCGACCCCCGGCCGGGGCCTTCTGACGCCCAGCATATGCGGCAGCAATATTATGCAGCAGATCGGTACACGGGGCGGCGGCGGACGTCGTCACCCCTGCTGCTCTGGCCTGACAGGCCAGAGCCTTATCACATCATTACACACCATTACTGCCTTTAATGAAGTCAACACCGCGCCAACTCGTCCCTGTTCGACTCATTAAACCATCAAACATATGAATAGGCCGCACCCCAATTATTCCATCACTCAGCCGTCTCCACATCTGCCCGGCGCTCGCTGAGCGACTGTCGGCAACCGCCAGGAAACTGTGTGTGTTTGTGTGTGTGTGTGTGTGTGTGTGTTTATGTGCATATGCACAGTGATTGTACGCGGTTACGTGTGTGTACTGTACACACTACGCATCTTTGTCCCGAATGCATCAGCCGATCCCCCCCGGACACGGGCGTGGCCGGATTGCTCTTCGCAGCACACTGCCGCACTGCTCGGCACCGCCTGAAGGTCAGGAGCCAACGGCTCCACCAGCGCTTCATTAGTCACACTCAACCTCCCCTGTCAACCAGCGTGCGATCAGCTAAATGAGTGCTTAAAACCATTCAGGAGGATGTGAGTGCGTGCGTGCACGCACGCACGCACGCACGCACGCACACACGCACGCACGCACGCACGCACGGCTGATTTGCTTTCAGAGACACAGTGCTCTTACTTAGGGCTCCTTTCACACGTTTCACACCAAACTGCTCATTTCCTGCAGAGACAGAGCGCTCAGGAGTCATGATCCCCAGATTATTATAATTAAAAAAAAAATCTTACTTATATACACGTATATAAGTATTTGACTACATTTTGAAACTGAGACTGTGAGGGTGTTGCCGGTCAAACAACTGAAACTGCAGAGAGAGAGAGAGAGAGAGAGAGAGAGAGAAGAAAGGGGGCGAGCAGCATAGGAACATGGCAGGTGGCTGGGCTGGCGATGCACCGTTGGTGTTTGAATGCTGAAAGTTGAGGCATTGAAGACGCCGGCCTTTGAGGTTTCTTATCACAGAGCCGTCGTTACCGCTGACAATGGAGGCCTGGGCTAGGGCCACGGAGAGGACGCCATCGAGTGGGAAACGCCAAGGTGGAGGAAGAGGTGCCGGGCCGGGGAGGGTGGCGTCAATTGTGAAAGGGGAGGGGGAGAGATTAACTCTAAACGGCAGAGAGAGAGAGAGAGAGAGAGGCTCTCCCCTTCGCCGCTGTTTCTCAGGATTCCATTAGAGTGGAGCTTGAGCAACGCCACAGAGGACGCACAGATCGTACTGAATTATGAATGATGATCATCGCGCCTCTGGTCGCGGTAAACCTCTGATAAACCGACGAGCTCGTGCCCGACAGGGCCAGCAAGCGGCAGCGGTGCAGCCCGGCTAAACCGCTTCTCCTCCACGGAGCCCAAAGCGGCTGCGCGGCAGAGGCAGAGCCCGCACGCCGATCGGCAGACATCTGAGGTGTTTGAACTAGCGTTTTGCGTCACTCTGAGACTGAAAGGGTGCTTTGAAGTGCGGCACGCCCCGGATAAAAGTTTTAAATTTGTTTTTTTATTTCAAGCTTCTCGCATTTGCTGCGCCGAGCGCGAGAAACCCAAAACAATGGGGGCGCGCCGCTCGGAGAGGCGGCGAGGCGGTCTGATACAGAGCAGCAAGTCCCTCCAGCTGCACCACGCAGGTGAATCAGAGATGAAGACGGAAGAGAGGTAAAGAGCTGTTTATAGCAAAGAGAGCTTTTATCCCCGTGCACGGAGCACAATCTCCCTCCACCTCCTCCTCCTCCGCTCTCCCTCCTTCCTCCTCTACTCTCTCACTCTCCCTCCTCTCTCTCTCTCCTCCCCCCTTCTCTCTCTCTACCCCCCTCCCTCCTCCTCCTCTCTCTCCCTCCCCCTCCTCCTCCCCCCCTCTCTCTCTCCCTCTCCTTCCTCTCTCTCTCCCTCTCCCTCCTCTTCTCTCTCCCCCTCTCTCCTCCTCTCTCTCTCCCTCCCCCCCTCCTGCTCCTCCTCTCCCCCTCCACCACATCCGCCAGCAGCTCGGTGTCCTCCAGATGATCTCAGGTCTCTGAAAAGCTTTGTGCACGTTGTCCAAATTAATGAATCCATCTGGTTGTTGTGCGCAGTGAGGCCTCCTCTGCCTGCGTTTGGAAACAACCGGGAGTCACCGTGGCTGCGGGGCACTTGGTGAGAAAGTGAGAAAACACATTTGAGCAGAGTTTAACTTTATTCCAATAGTGAGCGGCACACGGCGCAAGCACAGACTGTGGACGAAAAAAACTTGGATCCTACGTTTTTTTCTTTGATTCAGCAACTTTCACGTCTGCCTTTCCTGTCGTTTGCTAAAATACATTCGTTTAACAAATTCGAGTGTCTCCTCCGGTTCGGAGGCCGCTTCAAAACATCTCATGTCATCTCATTCCACTCAAAACATGGCATGCCATGTATGCCATGTTTTGATGGCATACATGGCATACATGGCATACGGGGGAAAAAAATCAATGACTTCTGATTTCAACTTTGGATTCTAAATCGGATGTGAAACGAATCAATGACACACGTACATTCCTGTCTATTCACACGCCGACGTCCAGAACTTCGACCCACTTCGAAGCATCGCGCCGGAAAAAAGGGCGAAAAATTGCGATTTTATTTGAACGGTCAACGATTGTCCACCCAGGTGTCACGTCTCCATCACTGCCGATCGGAGCCGGAGCCCATAAATACCTGTGACTATTGCAGAGTCATTTGTCCCGGGAACGACTGCCAAGTGTAACCTTTACCACTAAAGACAAAAGCCAGATGTCAGTGGTCGGTGGGGTTTTGTGCAGTGGGAGAGGGGTATAAGATCCACTCAGATAAACTGACCGTCACACTCGCGAGCGCCATTTACTTTAATGTCAGCGTTGAATTAGCGTTGCGTTAAGGTCATAAATCTGTTCTGTGCTTTTACTCCCACGGTGACTGTCCAACAGAGTCACGTTGTCCACTGTGCGTGTCCGGTGTGTGTGTGTGTGTGTGTGTTTGTTCTTATCTGTGTTTATATTTGTTAATCTGCGTGGCTTTTTTGTGTGTGTGTGTGTGTGTGTGTGCGCGTGCGTGCGTGCGCGCGGTGGATAGCGATAACAGTGGTTGACTACTGTACTCAGTAAAGTACTTTTACCATTTAAAACACATTTAAAGCCTGTGAATGTCTGCTTTATCTTGTCAACGCGGTACTTTTTCTTTGACTTGGGTAACTCTGTGTCAGGGTGTGTGACTCAAGGCCAAGGACACTGGCTGAGCCGAGTTGAGATGACTGATGTCCTCATAGTCATAATTATGTCATTACCACCCAGTGGAACACGACCATTACGGCCTCCGGTCTCGGGTGTAATTAACGGGGGGTGTGATCCGAGTGGGAGGGGCTCCGTCACTGTCCGAGCGGAGACACTTAGAGGGGATGATGACTTATCACACCTTCCTCTTCTGATGGTGTCTGTCCTCTGGGTGAGTCAACCGCCCGGACGCTTCACGTCCAGCGATGAGTTTGGCAATGACCGCGTTTATGCACATCGAGCCGTGGTTCATAACGGTTATTCACATGACTTATTCATAACTGTTATTCATAACTGTACACAACTTGGATCTTTTCCTGCATCATTCATGTTTCGATACGGAGCCCCGGCGGATGATGGGGAGATTTTCTTTTAATGACTTTTTCCCTGGAATTCATAATCCATTCCGCCAAATTACTCAATTTGTTCCGACATGTTTATAATCCGTGCCCCAAAATTAATAATTGGTGGTCTGGAATTACTAATGCGTGGCCCGGAATTAATAATTCATAACCTCATTTAAAGCTTTGAAGTTCTCCTAAAACACCTTCCGCTTGCCTCTCTCTCTCACTTGTTTCCGTAGCAACGCACGTCTGATGTTGAGGCGCGACGCGAGCACGCCGGGCGTCTAATGTTTGTGCGCAATGTGTTGCGACCATTTCTGAATGAGTGAATTAAGACAAGAGAATCAGCTCTAATTCGAGGGAACAAATTAGTAAGTTGAGGGTGTTAACTGCTCCAACTGGAGTCAAAGTCATCAGCACCCATCATTTGCCGTTATGGAGACGTGAACTCACCTCGCCGCGCAGGGATCGGCACGCCACACCCTAGCACCCGACACCAGAGAAGGAAGTGGAAGGTGTCGGTCGGAGGCCAATAGTAAAAAAAAATATTTAAGTTGCTTTTTCCTTTCTCTTGACACCTCGGTAAAAATCAATGACAGGCTGCCAATCATCTTGACATTCTTTTGAAAAGAGGACCATCGTGCTCAAAACAGGAAATAAAAAGGGAAATTATATATATTTTGACCATGACATCAGACAGCCTCGCACACACCACGCGTGTATTTCTTTCAGACTGAAGATCAGAGAAAGGTTCCAGAGTTTCAGCAGAGCAGCCGAACTGCAGCTTATATATAATTCTGGACTGCAGAGATATGAAGCTACAAAGACACAGGAAATATCACCGCTGCAGCTCAACCCAACAAAGACTTCCCGCTTGTGAATTATCGCCCCGATCCCCCAAGGGCCCCCGAGCGGTCAGGAAATTCGGCTGTAATAGGAACGAAATACGGATCCTCATGAGCGCAAGGAGACAAGCTTAACTTACAGAGACCCGGGGACACAGGGTTTTGTATTAGAACACACAGGGATGGAGGAGACGGATGCTGTGTGGAAGAGGGTTTGAGAACTGGGTCAGAGGAGCTGAGGAGCGTGGACTCAAAGGGGCCACGGGATACAGACACGTCGCCCTCGGCGAAGTGACCGAAATTCATTAAAGGTCTCGCGCTGACCTTTGCGAGAGCACAGCGGGGGCTCTGCAGACCTCGGCCAAGGCAGCACAGCGGGCCCAGTTAGCAGCCGCGCAGAGGAGCCGCCTCCTAAGACCCCAGGCTTATCAGAACCACCGAGAGCGCTCGGCCCGGTGGAGCAGCTGAAGAGGGAATAAAGTAGGGATCGGCTCTCTTCCATTTCTTGTCCTTGGACATACCCTGCGCTTCTATATGACCTCCACACACACACCGTCTCAAACACACACACACATACAAGGGGCGTTGCAGAGACTAGTCGACCCTAGTAACGGTT